>NC_084593.1:14655412-14757912 GCF_033807715.1 Cololabis saira | reverse complement strand
AGGTAATTTACAGGGTCACAGGGTTGTTGGTGAGGTAGGTAAAAGATAGCTGGGTAGGACCAAGGTGTAGCTCTTTCATCTGCTTTAAAAGATTGGTTGGTCCTAGTTTGGTTTTGAAATAAAAATGAAATAAAATAAACATTTGTCAAGTGCCATCTGGGAAAACTTAACTTCCACGGTCATTATCAGAATTATCAGAGAGGTGGCCACCTCTTTTTCACTTTCCTTGTGGCACAGATCGTCACAGCCACTTATCCTGCTAAACAGGGAGGCGGACACAGGCCCGTGGTAGTAAAGGCCTGGTGGGGTTAACCTTTCCGGAGAATCTGTGGAAAAAGGAAGAAAGATTGTCTCCAAGAGCAAGTACATCTTGTTAGCATTGTCCATGCGGACGGAGGGGTATCCCCTAAAACTGCTCATACGACACGACTCTTTGACGTCCCTCTATTGCTCACATGACAGAAAGAACTGTGATGTAGAGACATGGAATGTGAGAGGAAGAAATATTAAGTGTTAGTGGACGGAGAGAGGGCAAGATGAAAAGAAAATGTGATAGATGGACAAAAAATATGGGGATGGAAAGGATGATGTTAAAGATGTGGGGTGGGATCCTGCCTTCCCTTCTCCTGATTTCTCAGCCACAGCACTCCTTACCTTCACCTCCAGATGAAAGACTTGCTGCTTCATCCTGTCATGCAGACACACACCATAACACACCAGCGTCCTCTCATCGCTGCAGAGTAATATCCATGCAGCTCCGCTGAACACATCTCCCTGCTATTTAAACCACTTTTCCTGTTTTTCATCGTGCTTCTCTCTCCATAAGACGACCATATGGGCAAGTATGACTTACTGTGGAAATGACTGTACTTGATCCAGTGTAGAGTTATGTGGGAAAGAAAGTAAACCATCTTTCAGACATGGTTTTATATAACAGGACAAAATTGAAAAAAAAAAAAAAAAAAATGATCTGGCTTTTACCAGGTCTTAACATTACTGACATATAACCTCTGAACAATAAAATCACATATTACAGGCCTTTTTATTTAGTAAAACCTAAGTAGAAGTACCACTTTACTGATTTCATGCTGCTAATCAATTGTATTTGATTAATTGATCGTAAAGAACAAAATTACTGGTCTGGAACAGTCAGATGTATATTTACACAATGCCAAGGAGAAGTTATCTCAGTTATCTCAGAAAAACAATCCCAAAACTAGAATATTATATAATGCTCATCTCTAAAATGTTAAGTTGGTAAAGTTATATTGTTTGCTAGGCCGATGGTAGACGTAGGTTTCCGTAGTTAGATCTGATCAAGTAATAACCTTCCTGGAACAACGTGCTTTGGACCATCAAGATTCAGCTGGTCATTAACCATATTATTAAACACAGAATATTAGCATGACCATATCATACCAACTATCAAGCACAGTGATGGAGGTGTGATGAGTTGCACTTGTTTTGCCACATCACCATAAAAGCCACTTAACACCAAAGAGTTTCAGAGTCACATAGGATCATCTGTCTGAAAGCAAAAGTGTGGCTGAAATTTGGACAACCACTGTAATCACACTTTAAATTGCCAACAGAAGAACTGAAGAAAAGGGATAATCAAGTATTTGCAATGATCAAGTTAAACTCCAGGCCCTAATCTCACTGAAATGCAAAACGGGACCTTCAGAGAGCTTTCAAAAACAAATGTCCAAAACCTTCATTGAACTACAGAAATTATTAAAGAAAAATTCAAAATTTTAGGACGTCATTGGGACCGAATGATTTTTACATATGTCTCGATATGTAGGGGGTGTACTTTCTTTTCCACATGAGCGTATGAGTCCATAAAAGACCGACGGGGGTCCTGTTGAGGTGTCGGGACCAATGCAGAACACATGCTAAACTGACTTTCACCACAGCTATGTACCACATGTCTCACAGGTGTCATTCATGTCGGACGGGCGAACTGTGCGAGCCATATGTAGAAAGTGTAAAGGTGAAACCATCAGTAGAAGACAAGTGAAGTAAAAAGAGGTGCATTGGGAATGTTCAAACGATAAATAAAACCCATACAGAGAAATTTACCTTACGATTGTCGTCACCTCCACCAGCTAGTGTTTGCCTTTGCTGAATAATGTAAAGTATCAGTCTCGTCAACACCCTGATGATTTAATGTCCTCCTTTGTAGTCGTAGCCATTCTCTAAATACCGTAACCATTCCTAAGTACCTCGGGGGAAAAAAAAGTAAGAAACATCAAAACATTTTTTTTTTTTTTTTTAATCAGCAGATGTATGAGTTCTTACAGAGTTAATAAGCTCAGATTGTGGAAGGCAGCCGTCAAGGAGCATTTCAGAGCAGTCAATTCAACTTGAGCCACTGATGGGTGCAGTTTCATCGCGCATGACATGAATTTAAATGAATAAGGCAAAACTACTCCAGTACTAGGGCTGGGCGATATGAACCAAAAGTCATATCTCGATATTTTCTAGCTAAATGGCGATACTCGATATATATCTCGATATTTTTTCTGTGCCTAAATTGGGGTTTCCCCCAAAGCATTATAGCATAGCATCTCTGTTAGCTTCATTTTTTTCTGAGGCAAACCCTTAAAAAAACAGTCAGTTTTAATACAAAGCCTCGTGCCAAATGTCCCACAGGTAACTATATTAACAGAAGTCTGCACAATATCAAAATGTATAAAACAAATGAAATAAAGATAAACTGCCTGCATATATAAAATAAAAATGCTTCTTGAATAAAATAAAACAAATATCCCTTTCCTGCATAACAATTAAATTAAAATACACTGTGCAATTAATACAATGTAGACAGTAACAGGCAGACTTTTCCACTGAGGTTGACAGTTGTGCAAATAACAAAACATTTGTGAAAATCTCAAATAAAACATTCAAGTCAATTTGTCACAAAATGAGCTATATCAAAATCATAAAAAAAAAATGTAAAAAAAAAAAATATATATATATATTTTTTTTAAATCGATATAAACGATATTGTCTCGTACCATATCGTGTTTGAATATATATCGATATATATTAAAATCTCGATATATCGCCCAGCCTATCCAGTACTGAACATTCCTATTGTTTTACATTCACAACACTGGTGCAGAGTTATCCATACTGTATATTTTGTTGATGGAAAAGTTTATGTTCCAAATGGTTGAGGCTGATTAAAGGTCGTGTTGATGCTGCTGGTTACAGATCTTTAAACGGCCATGTCTTTGCTATGCTTTGTTTCTGCAGCCATATGTCTGCCATAAAGGTCACAGGTCATATAAGAGACATAGTATTCTGCATAACACAGAATACTTTTTATCCGCATGATTAGTTGTTGATTCATTTTAGATTTTTTTTTTCTTATCTTTGGAAAAACTTCAAATGTTGGATAGTATTTCAGAGTCAATTCTTTATTAAATCCAGCCTTTTCACCCCCCTCTTATTAATGAATCCAATTTTTAATCCTGGCATTTTGCTGTGCCAGATTTCTTTAAATCAAGCAAGAAGGAGTTTTTTGAAAATGAGTAATGATACACACACACACACACACTCCTGGTGCTGATACAACAAAGGGAACTAAGAGTTTGTGCAGATCATGTTTTCATAAAGTGATAAAGAGCAGACAGGAAAATAAAACAAATGTGGCAAGAAGCTAGGGTTAGAAACGGTAAATGGTGAAAAAAAAATGCAGTCCTTGCTACATTCATCTCTGACTCTGCAAGCAGCTCATTCCCAGGAAGAAAAAAAAGACCGGAAGAAAGTCATCCATTTCCAAGTAAAAGGCAGGAACAGAATAAAGAAACTGAATGATTGGAAAAATCTTATTAAATTATAAAGATATGGCAAAATTCTGGGTACGTTGCCTACTTTCTCATTATTCATCTTTAAACACCATCTGCCTCCAAGTCACCCCAACGCTCAAACTCAGCACTCCCCTAAACCAGAACCAGATTTGTAGGAGGTAGAGGAGTGTGTCTGCTTCCAAAAGGAAAGATTGGATCAAGAAGTGGGACAGTGGATGGGTTTGGACTCTTGAAATATTCCTCCTTCAATATTTGGAGTTGTTCAAACTAATGCAGCAATAAAAATCATTTCAGGTTTGATATTGTACAACAAAGACCGAGTGTTTCAGATTTCCGCAAGTTTAGTAACACCATATGGACTTTAATAACGATGGAGGAGTGCGAAAGTGATCCAGATTTTTATTTTGAATATACAGTTTGACACATACTTGTTCTTCTTTTAGCCAAACAGGAGTCACAAATCATACAAAGTTACAACACTAATGACAAGTAAGATAATCAACTGAAAAAACTAATTACATACTTGCTAAAGTATCACTCCATCATGGAACACACCCAGATAAAATATTTCTTTGGTTGCATTCGCAACATTTTACAGCACAGTGACTGCGAGATACACTCTCATAATGTGATTTCTTTATAAGCCAGGATAATATAGATAACATTGCAGCGCAGAGATCAGCAGGACTTTTCTTGCAGAGCTGATTGAACTTTGTGAAGGCTTTAGTCAAACTTGGTCGGCTCTGTTTGACATGAGTGAGCTCTGCTGCGGTTTAAGTGGAAACTGTGGTCAAGAGAGAGACAGAACTTCACCTCTGCTTTTTTTATGTTTCAGTAGAGAAAAGGGATTCCGTCTTCCTGCTTTTTGGATAATGTCTTCTTTCCCTTCTTCTGACATATTCCTCCCTCAACTGTCTTCTGTTTTTATCTTTTTTATCACAGTCTTTTTCTATTGCTCTCCGTGGTACCAGCAGAACCCTGTTCTCCGCTTGATTGATATAACACAGCCGCAGAACAAAGATATGCGGCCCGCAAACGGTCCTGCAAACTTCCCAAAATACGGCGGTGCTTGGGATGAAAAATCAATTTTAGGAAGTTTATTTTCCATCTTTTGAATGACAGGAGCAGCAGGTTGTGAGAGTAACATTTCAATGCCCTATAAAACCTTTAAAATGTAACATCCTCTGTGTTTGCACAAAAAAATGCAATTTTTTTTTCACTTTGATTCTATACATATTTTTTATATTTTAATATTCAGGCATCCAAGTATGTTTTTTCTTACAAATGTATCAACTACGTGCACAACTAATTCTGTAAATGTATTTAGCTTGAATCATAATCATATGCCTCTGAATCTCATGTGAAATTTGATCCAGAGTTACAGTGAATGTGATTTATGCTTCAAAAACGTCAACCTTCGGCCGTCACTGCGGACATAATTACCAAATAATTGTCCTGTTTTTCTTCTAGCCGTGACACTGGCAGACGCATATGTACGAGGGAATGAGTGCATGTGTGTGTTGGTGTTTGTACAATTGTGGCAAAGTCTGCGGTCCGTATGTGTGTGTACAGTACGTGTGTGCGTTGTACTTGGATCAGAGAGAAGTGTGTGTGTGTGTGTGTGTGTGTGTGTGTGTGTGTGTGTGTGTGTGTGTGTGTGTGTGTGTGTGTGTGTGTGTGTGTGTGTGTGTGTGTGTGTGTGTGTGTGTGTGTGTGTGTGTGTGTGTGTGTGTGTGTGTGTGTGAGTTGGCTGAGGTTAGATGAAATGAGCCGTTTTAATGAGTTAGTTACTGTAGCTCGCTCCATGTGTGAGTGTGTAGCAGGGAATGTGTGTGGAGAGAGTCACGTATGAACTGATACATGTATGTGCAAACACACACACATATGCAAACACACACATCGCCTCTTCAACGTAATCAAATTATGCTATATCAGAAGCGTTTGGGGATTTACAGGAACCCTCCAGCTCCAGTCATGCTTTGAGTCGTGCCACTGACTCACGACGAGGTGACTGCCAAACTTGTTAAAATATGACTTGAGAGTAATGAACGTTTACCAAACTGAACGTATGAAAATATGAGGATTTGTACACTCCACACTAAGTGTTTTTCCAGTTTTCTCTAAATTTAAATTATTGCTAAGAGAATTGCCAACTAGAGTGAAAATAAGAAAGGAAACCTCTCGCCATTTACTTTTAAATCTGGATGCAACCACAGCAGGAAACTGTAATTATTATAAACACTATAAACTATACACTATAAAAACCTCTCTAACAGTGGAAAGTGATGAAATTTCAAGACCTAAATTTAAGTCTGTATTGCATAAAAAAAGTAAAATGCTCAGCTTTCCCCTACGACTCTCACAAGTTAAAGGGGTTTAAATGAGGTGGGAAGGTGGTCACCTCATTTATGTAAACCGTTTTTCTTTTCAGGAAGTCTTGCTGTTTTCTCTGGCGCCAATTAAAAAATAAAAACAATTACTTTGCCTTCCCAGTAGCAATTCCTCCTTCTTCGAGTGAACATTCAGACGCAGATCTTGTAATAACAATGAATCAAAACTTTAGAGTTGAACAGAGTTTTGGTAAATGCGTAAAATCTTTTGCACGTTTGAATAGCAGCACGGTTTCCACCACAAAGTCCATTGTTTGTCTCGTTTTCTCTCTGTTGCAATGTTTTAATATCAACACTTGTCAACAGAAGTCATGGTTTGTTTACGTCTCCCTTTCCACCAAAGTGGCATTCACAAGCAATGCTTATAACTTTTGTAAACAGCGTTTGCGACTTCATCCACAACCAGCAGGGACCTGTTAGCGATGGCGTTTATAAAAAGAGATTAATAACATCATTGGCTGACATGGGCTCGCATGCATGTCCACACTCAAGCTCTGATTCGCCAGTTTAACTCTGTTGTCTAAGTTTGTGTTGGTCCATTGATACTCGATATTCCCACACCTTATTCCCTGATTGAAGTAGCCCCTCGGTTGCAGATAAGCCAACGGTCCACGCTCCAGGTGTCGTAGCCAAAAGCTGGAACTTGAGCTTTATAAATGCAAAGAGCTATTTAAAGATTGGTCGCTGCCTCCAAAGCAGCCCTGAAGCTCGCCTGGTTTAAACGGGGCATCTCTTTTTTTCTCTTTCTCTGTCAGCTGCTTGCCTCAGCTCAGCTCACGTGTGCAGACAGAGTACATGGGTGTCGTTGTATGGAAACATGCACAAATACGCACAGTCACATTTAGTGAAGTGAGAATAAAGGAGAGGAGGTGACCTCAGTAAATAATCGACTACAATGCACCTCTTTTATGATGTAAATGCATCATATATCTTTGCAGTTAATCACATCCACTCTCAGTTGCAGGACACTATAGGCGTACATCAGTGTGTGTGTGCGTGTGTGTGCGTGTGCGTGTGCGTGTGGAATTTATATGACTTGATCCATCTCAAGGTCATTCATTCAATTTCAAAATACATACACTATTAGCTCCCAGTTCCCTCTCACGACCCCTTTTATCCTCTCTTCTGTCATTATTCTGTTCCTCTTTCTCCCTCCTTCTTTCTCACTTCATCTGTTTCCCTCAGAGTCATGTGCATTTTTGTGATCCTAGTGGACCTTTTTTTTTTTTTTTCTCCTCCGCTCTCTCCCCTGCTTCCTTCCCCTCGCCCAGGGGACTCGTCTTGCGCTGTGCCGAGTCCGTTTTAAATATGCACCTCGCCGCTGCGTGCACATAAATCAAGCCGACCCCATGATGTCGTGATCACTGAGGTCACCTTAGATGGAGGCTGCTTACCGGGGCCTCCTGACGTCAAGACAGTACATGTTGTTTTTTCTTCCAAAATCTCTGAGTTTCAGTAATGAAGCCGTACGTACGAAGGCACACACTTGGGGCACCATGTCAGACGGTGCTGTGGGATTCATAAGAGCACTGCAGTAGTTTGTCATTGCAGCAATTTAACTCTGTCTGACTAATGCTCAGCCGGTCCACTTAACCCTCCCAACCTCTATGCAAGTGACACTGAGTGTTTAATCGGCCCCAGAGGATACTCTGCTTTAAACAAAAAAAAAAAAAAAAAAAAGAAGACGACGAAATAGAAGAGGTGTATCTGCAGTGCAAGGAAATTAATTTTCCACATGCCAAACGTTCAAATGCTTGCCACTGGCCCACTTAAGCTCCCTGTTCCTCCCTTGATGGTGCTTAGCACGATGGCGGGCCACTTGCAGCAACACAAGCGCATGAGCTGCATGCTTTGTTTGTAAAACATCCCTTCACCAAAACCGAGCTTATTGAATGAAATGAACCGTTTCTGTAACTGGGCCTGAACCTGCATAGTTTTTGTCAAAGTCAACTATCAAGGGATCTGCTGTTTTGACATAAATGATGTTTAGAAATGGGCTTTTAGAAAACCTCCCACGTAATGTGGACCAATTCAGGGCGTCCACTTGACCTATTCAAACGTGCCATTTGGCACCAATTAACATTTAGATGGGGTGATTTATGCAGGTCTTTTGTTTTTTTTCTTTAATAATCTTCCCTCCCCCACCTTATCTCTTTTTCCATCTTTCCCTTAGTCTCTCCATCTTCCCACACTTTTTTTTTTCTTTTACCAGGTCAAGCAAGGCTGGTGAGCTCTATTTTCTCCATCCCTCTCTCCTACCACCCCCCTCATCTTTCTTCCTCTTACCAGCCCACTGAGACTTGACACTAGGATCATATACTTGATTAGTGTCTATGGCCGATGGCGCCACATGTAATTTTAGTGGCTTCATTTCTTTCAGCCTGTCTAGGACATTATAATTCACACAGAGGAAAAAAAATAAATACATACACGTAGATTCAAGCAGAGCTGGAGAACAAATGCAAAATAACGACTCGTACCACGTAAGTGGTACCACTTAAGTGCCCATAGGGGGTTGTAGTGGTGGAGATGAAAGGTAAAGCAGTGCTTTAGAAAGTGTGACACTCAGCATGAGCCCAAACACGCAATGAGTGGAAAAGTCTGGAGAGGTGAGGATATGGTAATGGGGGGGAATGGGGAGGTGAAAAAGAGGGGTGACAAGATGAAAAACAAGATAAATCTAGGCGGGAAAGAAACAAAGCAAAACAGCATAAATGTCTTCATTCTTAAAGGAGCTTGAGGCTCCTTTTAAGAAATGAGACTCATTAGCGCCACCCTTCGCCACGATGGCCGTCGGGGGTACTGCAGCCAACAGTGAAGCTGGCACGGGAGAACGGGGAGAACGCACATGCAGCGTCATGTGACGTCACATCCGCAGGACAGCGCGGGAAATTCCGGCCCGGAATTGCAGCACATTTTGCAGCACACAGCCTGTTCAAGGCAAAGGAGAGATACGCTAGAGCAGTGGTTCCCAACCTTTTTTCCTTGGAGCCCCCCCTACTTGTGACCAGCCAGGCCCCCCGACCCGGAACATACTAGCACCAAAATAGTCTTTAATTAAAAGAAAATGAACATTAATTATGTTTTTTTGATACATTTCTCTTTGGTTTACTCTGTATACATATGACTTTGTTTTTCTCCAATGTCACCAATGTATAAAATGCGCACAAAAGGACATAAAAGGACATAAAAATATTTCTGAAAAATGTCTCTAAATATGAGACCAACATTTTTTAACATTTTTCCTTTAACAACCTGTCGGAGTAGATTAAATGTTGAGTAATTATATAATAATAAGGAATGAAACAATTTCCTGTGTTTGTCACCAAGACATTCATAAATTATTCCTAACAATGTCTTATGAATGACTCATTCGCAAATATAATTTTTACAACTGCATAATTTCAAAGCAGACAAAGTTTCGCGCCCCCCCAGAGATCTCTGGCGCCCCCCCAGGGAGACACTGCGCTAGAGGGCTCATTCGTTTTGGTTTGGAACGCTTCATCTGACCTTATTACTAGAAAACTTAAAACATATACACATTTTTTTCATAAATCCTGCCTCAATCCTGCCTCATGCTCCTTTTAAAATGATGTGAAATCACATTAAAAAAAATGTTTACTGTAGACGAGCTTTGTCCATGCCGGCTGGGTGACGGTCAGTGTGACTGACTGGCAGCTTCCTTCCTCCCTGCAAATTAGAGGAGGAGATAACATCAGCAGACCAAACAAACACACACGCAGAAGCGGGAAAGTGCAAACACCCTCTGACACGTGCACCGACACACATCCACACACCAGCGTGTAATACATCTCGAGGTCGTGCGGGTTGCGAGAGGATTTCCTCTCTTTGGCACAGAGGTCGCACTCGGGAGATGCTTCAGTCCAGATAGCGGTATGTGCGTACATGTGTTTGCACGTGTGTGTGAGTCCTCAGGAAATGGTGGTCTGTTCTACATGTTTCACTCTCACTGATTTGATTGAGCAAGAGGGATAATAAACTTAGTGTGGCTACCACTTCCTGGAAATACCCAGTAGAGCGTACAGTTGGCCACTTACACACTAATACACAAACTGCTCATTCAGAATTACTTTTTAAGTATATGTAGCACCATTACATTTTTATCCTAACCTAAAAGCCTCCATTCCTCCGGAGGATGTGCGGATTTCTTCTACTTATGCATACATATACTTTGCATTTCCATACTTTGCCTTCAGAACTGAATTATAGCTTTGGAAATAAACTTAAGAGTATCCTGATGAAACCACGTTAGTAGATACAGCCTGGTTGTTGCTACACCTTGTATTTCAAGAAAACCTTTTTTTTCCTTCTTATAATGCCCGATTTGTTGTATTTTTACATTTCTTATGAATTGAATGGTTTACATTATTTCTCAAATCTTTTTCCACATTATTCATCATGTCTTGTTATCATGACAGATGAGATGGGAGGAATAAAAGGATGCATGTATGTAGCCTTATGCTATGTTCCGATGCTAACGCAAATCAGATTTTTAGTAGATCCAGATCATCAGATTAGATATATTTGTTGACAGTCTCATACAGTATCATGCTCTTTGGTCTGTTTTGACCCATGGTTTTGACATGGCGACAGTCACGTGATGACAACAACAGTCCATGGATGGATACAGCGAGGAAAATGAGTACTGAACACGTCTTTCTCTCAAAAAACATATTTCTAATCGAGCTATTGACATGAAATTTTCACCAGATGTCGGCATCAACCAAAGTAATGCACACATACAAAGAAATCCAAACATTAATGTCCATAAATTAAGTTATGTGTAATACACGCCTCCTGTATGGAGAAACCAGTCGAATACATTGCTCAGGTGTGATTTTGGCCCATTCATCCACACAAACTGCCTTCAAATCTTCAAGGTTCCGGGGGTCTCTTCTGTGAACCCGGATCTTCAGTTCTTTCCAAAGATTCTCAATTGGATTCAAGTCTGGTGATTGACTGGGCCATTCTAGCAGCTTTATTTTCTTTTTCTTCAACCAGTTGAGTGTTAGCTTGGCTGTGTGCTTGGGATCGTTGTCTTGCTGAAAGATCCACCCTCTTTTCATCTTCAGCAGCCTGGCAGATGACAGCAGATTCTGATCAAGAATATCTCGATACTTTTCTCCAGTCATTATTCCTTAGTAGGAATATGAAAATATGAAAATATGAAATCTACCAGTACCACATGCTGAAGCTGGTTTCTCCATACAGGAGGCGTCTTGAGGCTGTAATCATCAACAAATGTTTTTGCACTAAGTATTAAATACATTTCAGTAAGCGTGTTCAATACTTATTCCCTGTGCCATTTCACTTTATTACACATAACTTAGTTTATGGGCATAAATGTTTGGATTTCTTTGTATGTGTGCATTACTTGGGTTGATGTGGGTTGATGCCGACATCTGGTGAAAATTTCATGTCAATAGCTCGATTAGAAATATGTTTTTTGAGAGAAATGTTCAGTACTCATTTTCCCCGCTGTATATAGAGAAGTACAGAGTAAACTCCCCCATCGCTGGTGCTTTCTTGTGACCAAAGGCAGTTAACCACCTTCCTTTTCAAGTTTATTTTTGATAGTTCTGTGTATGTAGACCATCATAGTGGCCATGTGGAGTAGGGAATATCAACACAAACACACAGATCAAACCTGATCTCTTGCAGTTTATAGTGTAAATGGTTGGTCAGGGAGGTCAGATTCTGATTGGATATGCCTGAAAACTGGACACGAGCATATCTTTTGACAAATACAGCTTAATAGTGGGGTTTGTAGATTGAGTCGAGGGTTTTTTCTTATTGAGATAAATATTTACTATTGTGGTTGGATTTATAGTAATCATACCAAGACAGAAGCCTATAACCTCGAAAGTTACAAAAAAAAAATCAAATCCAGAAAAAAGTTTTGTTTAGTTAAAAGTGCATTTACCAGATCTAAGTTCTTTTTTTCTTCTTCTTTTCCATCTGATATGAAATGTTCAACATCAAAATGTCATGGAAAGCAGCCTCACTGGCGGCGGATACCAGCAGGGGGACCAAAGATTGTGTCTGCGCTATTACTTTTTGAGGTCTTTTACTTTAATCGTTTTAAACAGAAGCATGTTTGAATGTTTTTTTGAACAGATATAGATGCGATTTCTGGATGGGATGATGACCAGTTGCAAATTACCAACATAAGAAACGAGCTTCTGTGGCAGAGCACAGCATGCCTCTGGAAAAGTGGTTTTAGATCTCCGTTACTACCATTCAAGATTTAAAGCAATAATACCTGTGACTACACAGTTGTTGCTACGAGTGAAAGTTCATGGAGCCCTCGCCTGTTTAAGAAAAAGCAAAATCTTTGTGGATGGCCAGATGTGGCCCCAGAAATGTAGTAGTGATTAAAATCAAAATGAAACTGAAACAACCTCGCGCAACAGAAGCCAATAAAAGCTGATTTTGGTCCACAGAGGGGGAAAAAAAAGCAGTTTTAAAGAAAAAAAGGTTCAAAAACTGTTCATGACTGTGGTTTCCTTTCTCATTTCTCTCTCTGAATGTAGAAGTGCAGCTTCTGTGTGACTATCATCCTTCTGCTTCTCGTTTAGTGGTGACATATATGCTCAGGAGGCTGGCGTTCACCTGTGACGTGTCACCAGATGTCCCTAACATGCCTCACACTCTCCATCGCTTACAAGGAGGAGAATAGAACAATTCATTTACTGTCTCTCGTTCAAGAAATCATTCACCATTTGAACAACACATTTTCCACAATCCTGTCACATTAACACCTCGTTTAGGGTTAGGATTTATTTCCTTACTTTTTAATAACTTTTTCTTTTTATTAGTTTACCTCTTTTCTTATCATTTTATTTCATTTTATTTCGTATTTACTGTTTAATTGTGTCTTGCCGCTTTTAATGTTGATGTAAAGCACTTTGAATTACCTTGTGTTGAATTGTGCTATACAAATAAACTTGCCTTGGCTTGCCTTGTGTACAGGGTTTAGATTAGACATCAGAAAATGCAGAGTTTTGGTTGGAAAAAAATGAACAGTTGATGGCAGATAGGTGCTACAGGAAACAGAAGCTTAAAAAGCTGTCGACTCACGTTTTTCAGTCCTAAATTAAGACTCCTACATGTGGAACAGTATTCCTGTTACTAGTTTTCCTGAACTGGGATTTAAGTCGGCACTTTGTGGATTGTGTTCCTAATTGCCTCGATCGTGCTGCATTTTATCTTATGTTTTTATTACAGGAAAGATTGATTGCATTCGGATATTAAGGATCCTCTCTGCACCTATAGATGTGGAGACTAGATTAATGAAGGGAGGGACAATGAGATAAAGTGTGGAAAGAAATTAGGTGCGCGTCACTTTTACAGCAGAGGGAGCCAGTAAAGGAGAGGATTCAGGGATGAGCGTGCATGCACGCAAGAGGAACGAAAGAAAAAAAAGGACTTGAAGGAGTGGAGAAAGATCGGTCAGAGGGAGGTGTGGAGTAAGGGATGAAAAGAAAAGCAGAGTCCCCCAGCTGAGATCTCATTTCCAGCTGCCCGATAATGCTGCTCTTCTTCTGCCCCTAATCTCCACAAGGAGGAAATGAGAAACACACAGACACTTACACACTCCGTGAAAGTACCCTCTTGAGTGTCTGTTCAAATACACATGAAAGAATATGAAAACACACATGCAGCAGATGTAACGCCGGATCACCCAGGCGCGCTGGACATGTCTGACCATGTTTGCTGAAAGGAAATGTATAGAAATAAACAACAAGCTCAACAATCACACATGTACAAAACAATGCATGCATGCATACGGATTTATGTGGAAAAATGAATCTTTTCATGCGCGTCCCTTTTAATCTCACACTCAAACACACCCGTATTCCCCTCTGGAACCATTTTAGCTTCTCTGATATCACAAGGTAAGCAGAGCATAATGACTCACAGATCCCTCCAATATCTGTCTTCTTTCGTGGTCGGCAGCAGAGAGACAGCTGCAGATGGACTGAGGGAAAGAAAAGAGATGACACACAACAGGTGTGGAAAAAGAGAGGGTGCAGACGTCCGTTTTCTTTCTTTGTCTCCCCTCTCTGTTTGAACTTCAGTCGGCTTAATGAACACCACGTCAGTTTGATTCATGTCCAGCTACGACAAATTTGGAGAGCATTAGCTGGAGCTGGGAAATAGAGAAATTGCAAAGAGCCACATTGCATGTTTCCATATACCTGAAATGAGGAAACAATCTGACAACAGGCAAAGGCACAAGACACTTATCCTTTCTGTCATAGCTTAATCTCTCATTTATTAAACCTCTTATCTTTATTCCTGCCACTCATGCTCACATCAACTCAGGAAAAAAACACATTATTTGTGCTGTGGTGTGCGGCTTGACAGAACTGTGCTCTGCTTCCGAGGCGCGCCAGGGTGCAGAGTGGTGATTAATCATCTTTACAAAAAAAAAAGAAGAAAAAAAAATCATGTTTACAAGGCGAGTGTATAAGATAATTTCCTGAAAATTGGAATGATCTCATCCCTGAGTGTGACTGATCGGCAGCCGCTGATGTTGTTGAGCACTTGAGTGTTTGATAGTGACCTGCATGCAGCGACTGTCCAAACAGGGAAGCATCACAGCTCCATCTACTGACTAGATATCCCTTCTGTTGCCTTTTCCCAAGCAAGGTGTTGCTTTGATACGAGCAGCCTACCTGTCAGGTGTGGCGAGGACACCTCTGGGTGGCATGCTGCCCATTTATAGATACGTATTATAGCTCCTGATTGTATATGTCCACAGGAAATGTAAGTTTGTTCGTTTTTTTTTGCCCGATTGTCAACTCAAAAGAGAAACATATTATTTCTTGTCATAATTTAATGACCAGCTCTGCTTTTCAGCCTCTTTCTTTCCCCATCTGCTTTCCTTTAGCTCTAACACTGGAATGGCTGTGTGATTGCAGAGGTATGCATAACCTGCGTGAGTTGTGATTGCATGTTTTCCGACGGCACGTGCCCTCATTGGTGCAACTGTCTAAGATGCAACGTAAGGTTGTATTTGTGTTTCCCCTTTGCCGACCCGTGAATTAGCACATCTCCCAACTTGATATCATATCCTGCTGCTGTTTAGTGTCATTGCCAGAATGTTACCTTTCATTTTGTTTCAGTTTATAAGGAGGTTTGACTTCCCTCTTTTGCAATCTTGAGGATTGTAAAAGAGGTTTAATGCACATTTGAGGAATTTTTGTCTTTTTATACACTCGCAGGCCACTTTATTAGATGCACCTGGTATATCCAGGGTGAGTGTATATAAAAGCAACTGCTATGATTTAATGTGTACATATGAATGAAACCTCCTTTGATGTCATTCCCTGCTAGGAAAGGCATTTGCCGGCCTGTCTAATGGTAATGCAGTAATGCACCAGGGCAATACGCTGCACGTTTTTTTGGCCCCCTCAGATAGTTGTTGTGTGTTGATGCCGTAGCTTAGATACTGTAATTTGCAGAGCTGCGGCCCTGTTTACTGTCAAGATAATGGAGCTGCCATGTGGCTGAACCCTGCGTGCGTTGCTCGCAGCAGATTGTGGAGGTCTCGGTGCAGACTCTCAGGGTGTCTGGATTTCAAACACGAGAAGGGGGCACCCGCTCACGCCCAAGGTTCAGTTTTCATATGCAGATTGAATTTATAAACTGAAATTATCACAAGTACCTGAGTCATAAAAAAACTATTTGAAGCGATATGATGTGATATTGTGCAACACAATAAAGCTTGACAGTCTGACCATGGCTTTCTTCATTAGATGACAGCCCACCCAGCCTGAGAGATGTAAGTTTAGACTTCCCTAGGAGGGTTGAGTAACAAAAGATCTAAATGTTTGGATTTCAAATTACCAAATGACTGATGGCATGATAAACTGCATACACTTTTCTTTTATTTAAGGCAGAGCGTGAATCATACGCTCGGTTAGTATCACTCTCTTTTTAAAGTAGCATAAAAAATAAAAAAGGTTGCAATTTTATTTTCTGTGATCCTCCTGTAGGCATTGAGGTAATGTCACTGCTGGTTATTTACTCTTGTTTGGTCAGTTGCTCGGTTACCCTCTTGTTTTTTCCTCCATTATCGCTTTCTTGAGTCTTTAAGTTGCCTCTGCCATGATTGCCTTTGTTACTCTGAGAGCTATAGCCTCATAGTTTGTTTGATTGGTTTACAACAAAGTGCCATCAACCAAAACACACTGTGGTCGCAAACGATGGATGTGGATGTGGATGTCCAAACCTCCTTTGGCTGGCTTTTGCTGATGGTAAAGAAGGGAAACCATGGAAACTAGATGGCGCTCCCTTGAAACTAATTATTTAAATAAAAAATGAAACTGAAACTGATATTTTACCTTTATGCTGCTTTAAAGGATCATTCATGTTCTCTCGGCAAACCAGCAATGGACATGCGGCAACTTAACAATCTGTTCCCTGAATATTTCATATATTACAGTGGAAAAATTATTCAGAATATATGTTTTATGAGAGCGTTCGTCTGCATGGATGTCCTCGGGGTGGGTGGCCCCATTCGGGGGAAAAAAAAAAAAAAAAGAATCCCCTAAACCGCTTACTGATCCGCAGCCGCGCTCAATATCTCACCGAAAATTGAAACAAATGATCAAATATGTAGAATAAACTCAGACCCACTTCCAGTTTCAGTTTGTCTTTGGAGTGGTTGTAATGTGGTTGTCAGCCATTTTGCTGAGGTAAAGACGTAATGTTTTGAGATTACCCCAGCCTTGTAAAGACTGCTGTAGTTTTATCCTGGAAAGCATTAACAGTCTGGGCCAATTACCTCCCAATAGCTACTTTGTGCCAAGTGTGTGGGTGCATAGGAACATGCTTTTTTTTGCGTGCGTCTGACAGAAGTATGCCTGGCGTGGCTATTCGTCTTGCTGCACGCACACAAGTCTGGAGCGCGTGCAAGAGTTTGTCAATCTGCATGAGGGTGTAAGAGAGAACGATCGCTTTGGGCGCTACGTGATAACAATATGTGCTGATTGTGCGATCCTGGGTCCTGCCCTCCCAGTGACTCCACCCTAGGTTAGTTTTTTTTACGCACACTCATGCGTGCCCGTCACGGTCCAAAGTGACCACCCATCTTTGCAATATGTCACCGTTTTATTTACTTATTTATTTGTTGTTTTTTTTACTTCTCACTGCTTCTATTGTTTTTTTTTTTGCATTCACTTCCATGTTCCCTTTTTTTAAATATAAAAATATATTTCAATGTATATATAAATGTCCATTTCTAAGCAAGCAGCATCTGTCCTCCAGAGTTTTAAATCCCAATCTTCCACTTTTAGTTTTGGATTTCTTCAATAATTTCATTTCCTTCCACATCATCTTCTCTCTGCTCTCCCAGTCTCGTTCAGACCTCTCCCTGCTTCTGTTTGATTCTCTTTTCTTCTAATCCCCACTCCTCTCTACTCTATTCTTCCTCTTTGTCCTTTTTGCCTTCCATCCATCCGTCTGTCCTCTACTTTCACTCCTGCTTCCCCCATTCTCCCTCTCCCTCATCTTCTTCTCCTCCTCCTTATCCCCCCCTCCCCCCCAGCCCATGCCGACCCTCTCCATTAGCAGATTAGATTTAGTCCCATAATGCCGCTGGGCACCATGATTTTACTGGCTCTCATTACTCCTAAATCATCTTTTGCCTCTCTCTCCTTCTCTTTCTTTCTCTCTCTTCCCCCTCTCTCTTCTGCGAGTATGCTAACACACACACTTCTGCACAGATTCAAATGCTTTCACACACACACACAACACACGCATACCATATGCCACGAGACAAGGCCTGTGATTCGCACCGTGTCACCTCTGAATTAGAAGCAGTGCCGGTGATTTGTGATCTAATGTGATTGGGTGGGAGGAGGGAATTAGGTTCCATTTTTTTGTCTGTCTGCAGCCATCCTTTATTTTATTTGAATTACCTCAGCAACGATATGAATGATTATTATGTCAAAATGTTGGAAGTGGACTAACTTTGCTTGCGTGACATTATGCAAACAGTGTTGGAGTGAAATATTCCAGGATGAAGAAGGAATGCAACTTTTGAAGTACAGTAATTGCAGAGAAAGAGAGACTTGAAAGGGATTTAAAGACAGGCACAGGTGGCAAAAAAACCCAACAAAAGTTCAGTTATATTTAAGCATGCATGTGAGCCATCAACTGGTCTTTCTGAGTATTCATCATGTCTCTGTAGTGTCAGCGTCTTCTCATTTATTATGGCTGTGGATGAGTTAGCTGCAGTTTTACCCTCTGTGACAAAACTGCTGATCACCACGTCCATTTTAATCATGTCCCGACAGCTTCAAGCACATTTATGGCATTCATTTATATGCTCTGCTGAATGAACCACATAAAGAAATACCAGCACTGTACTTAAATAATGCAGTTTTTTTAGGTTTAGTGAGGTTTAGTGGCTTATCATAGAGTAAATGCTGCAAATACTATCATGAAAAAAGAGCGCAAAAACTGCTTCGATTTATTAGATTGATTTGAAGATGTTTTTGAGTTTTATAAGGATGTGCATTGTTCTTTGGTTGACTGTGGGTTTGATCAACAATTCTGTGATTGACAGCGATATTTTAAATATCTTGTGATCTTATGATTTATCCAGTTCGATTCTTTGCAGAACAAGCAATCTTTTATTTTTATTTTTCTTAAAAATGTCACCTATACTTTGTTCTTTCTTTGGATGTAGACATTTGGATGCAGACTGGCTAAAAGCTCTCAACCTAGAGTAGCTTTCAAAACACAAAGAGAACAGAGACGTATGTAGGGACCAAGCACTTAGTGAAAGCACCCTCTCTTAATGTGTGTGTGTGTGTGTGTGTTGATTTTTTTAACCAGAAGTTCAGATGCTAAGAAAGACCCTAACTTTCCTAATTTCGCTTTGCCCATTTGGAAAATCACATGAATGAAATGGAAGCGGTACGGTGCTGTTTTAGTGTTTGATTAGACTCACCTCTTTTGAGTGGCAGGAGCGCCATTGCTAAGAGTGGCCTGCTGGATGACACCCGCTCACAGTTAAGGACAAAGCTCGTTCCCGTCTGCTTTGTCTTCGTTACCACCTCCTAACGTGGAAAACATGTGCTGAAAACTTCCCTCCATTCGGCCTTGAGGTTGTGCACACGCACTGAACCTCCAAGGTGGCACGATTTTGCTGATATTCCACCCACAGTGTGAAAAAAGGCTTAAAGCAGTCTGTCATGAGCAGCACAAATTTGTGGCAAGGTCAAACAGTCAAAATTGTTGATAACCAACAACACATGCACATCATTGTCTTGAAATAAAGAGCAAATAGGCATAAACATGATTCCCTTTTTGCAGAGATCAAATTGATTGTTTTTTTATAATTAATTACTGTGAACAAACTGCCATATTTACTCGAATAGTTTTCCTTGGCAGTGAAGTGTGGAACATGAAGCTCAAGCCTTCAGCTCGGTTCATTTGAATAATCCACACCACAACTGTTGTGCTATGAAAACCAGGGCTGCAGCTATCGCTTGTTTTGTTAATCGATTATTCTATCGAATATTTCACCTATTAATTGAGTAATCGGATAGAACATACTTTTGCTTAATAATCACTTAATAAAAACAACAAATTTGTTGTCTTTTTGAGAAAAAATACATTTATTTACATATTGTGCAACCTTATAAACTGTTTGTTAAATTTTCCAATAAAAATAAATAACATTTCTTCAAACTTTACATTTCCTGAGACATAAAATGAAATAAAATGCATAAAATTGTACATATACAATATGTATATATATATATATATATATATATATATATATATATATATATATATATATATTGCTGGGTCAAGGTGATTATAAATGTTTAATCACATTTTATTGAAAGGATATTGAATTGAGAAACGACATAAACATTGTTGAATGTTAAAAAAAGATTAATGTTTTTTTTTAACCATATTTACTGCAACCTTAACTCATCTGATGGGTAAGAATCAAAATTAAAAACCTTTACTTCTTACTCTTTCTTGTTTTGTCCCCAGATGTTGATGACAGTTTTTGTATCTCTCTTTTTTTTTGCTAAGATGGAACACTCAGATTTAAACAAAATCAATTTCCTGGCCCTTTTTCCTTTCCTTTTTTTTAAAATAACTATCGAAGAAAAGCCTTCTGGAAAGGAAGAATACCGCGCGATCAGGATCCACTCAATTTAATCTCTCAGCCTTAATGGGGACTGCTGCCTTTAAGACACACACACACACACACACACACGCACACAGAAAATTATACAAGCATGCACAAGTAGATGCTACAACATTTATGCAGCCAATACACAAACACTCGAGTTTACAAGTAGACCCTAACAGTCCTAACAAGGATATGGATACAGTCAAAGGCTTGCAAACAAGCATTTGCAAATGCAGACACACGCACATAGATCTCCCTCCTCCAGATAGCCCTGACATTAGCCACTTGCTGTTTCTAACTGGATCATGGGGCTTACTAAAGAGATTAGGGCCTAGAGATGGTATACCAACCACACACATACTGTCAAGATACACACAGATATGCACAAAAGGCTTCCTTTCCCCCAATGGTGCCTTCTTTCCCCTTTATCCATCTCCCCATTCTCACTCTTTCTTATTTCGCTCTCTTTTCCTTTACATTCACAGATGCAAACACGCACACACACACTCTCTCCCTTTCTCTTCTCTCTCTCTCCAGCAAACAGGCCCTCAGGCGAAGAAGACAGCAGCCAGTAGCCACAGTGAGAGACAGTCTGTCCGAGGAATTAGACTAGCACTACATCGGAAGCGCGGATGACAGTCTGCCCTGTTCACCGTCACAATCAATTTATTTCACCAAGTACACTCAGACATTTACAAGCACTGTACAAGCCTCAGTTTCTTTTTATCAATTTGTCTCCGTACTGACAGAAGCTAACTCAGATTATTGATAGTTCTCCTCCTGTAAGAGAAATGTAAGTTTGATTATTATTAGAAGAATATATAAATAACAGCAGTAGAAAAAAGTTAAAAGAAAGCCTGGATACTCCAAATAGGGACCAGTGATTAACATCTTCCGGAGGTGTTGCTTAAAGTTAGCGTGTTAGCAATCCATGGATGTTGGTTTGCCAGTGAATGAAAAATCAAACAAAACAACGACCGAAGGTTTTGGCCGTGAGCGTTGGAGAGGACGGCTGGGAGACAGACAGACAGGCCGATACCCGCGCTGCACGGCTCCCCAGCGGCTGTCACAATCAGGTGTCCACATAACTTAAAGGGGACCTATTATGCTATCTAATACCTATTTTAAACAGGCCTGGAATGTCTTAAAAACAAGCTTTTGATTGTTTCGCTAAATAAATTAGAAATTCAGCCTCTAAACCATGTGTTTATCTTCCCAGTCTCTAACCTCATTATCTATGCGGGATTCTGATTGGGCGGGGCTATGATAAAGAGGCACTATGCTGATTGGCTGCCTTAATGACGCGATACACCGCTACAAAAAAATGGCGGAAGCTCCGGCTGGCGGAGTTACACCGTGTCATAACTGAATGTGATGCGAGCGAGCACCAGCGACAAAATCAATTCCATTGCTTTATTTTCTATTGGACTGTCCTAACTGTCCGCAGCGACACAGCGCCGTTTTGAGCTGAACATTTGTCTGACGCCCTGCTTCTATTCTCTTCCTGTCGCTCGCGTTGAAAGCCGGTTGAAAGCGCTGTAGGAAACAATCACGGAGGAGGAACGGCTGATCCAGTTAGTTGAAATGAGAAGTTATCTCTATGATTCCTCCTCATTTCACTACAAAAACCTTAATAAAGTGGCAGCTGCTGGAGGGAGATGGACAGAGAGCGTCCCATGTCACGCAGTGCGATGCGATAGTCGGACACTTGCATGCAGTTACACGGTGTTTAGTCGTGGGCGTGGTTTGCATATTGGTTACGTAACGAAAATGCGCAGAATCTGAACGGCTCGTAGAAGCCACATCACACTGGATGGCTCATCCGGGCGGCTGTACAGACACTGAAGAATTTGGTTGCTTTCCTCCTTCTCTGAGTTGGCAGGCTGAGGGGAGACCACTTTATAAATGTTAAAGCAAGAGAAAACCTGTTTTTCATAATAGGTCCCCTTTAATGATAAAACCTAGAGACTTTAAGAAACGTAAAGCAGATGAAACATCGGGCGTATATAAAACATGGCATAGGAACAACTGAATTCCAACACGATACCACCAGTTAGAACAACTAAGATCAAATAAAGAAACTCAATTTTGCTGATGTTGAAAGCCAAGGAATAAAAATAGATTTTTTGACAAGTTTTAAAAGTTGTTGGATAAATTGTGTTTTTTTTTACTTTGAACCAAAATAATTTCATGATACTTAAAGAAGAAACTATTGAATGGATTAATAAATAATTAATTGGGATCATACATTTTGGTTGCTGAAATGAATGGTAGCTACTGTATTGTATTTCTGTGGTATTTTTAACAGAACATGTACAGTAACAGACTAGATGGATGGATGGATGGAGGGATGCTCTCTGTTTTCCTCCCATCCTGCATCCTGAAGATCTCCTCTTCAAATTGTCAGGATTTGAGGTCTTAATCCGTATATTACTTGGGAATTGTAAGCTCCGTCAGTTGCTCCCACATGTAAACAATTGCCTTGTTGTCATAGTAACATATGTTTAAAGGTGCCAGCATTGCCAGCAGAAGATCCCTAAGCAGCACAGCATCTGCAGCAGTATACAGTCATTTATTTGGAAGTGGTCACTTGTGCTAACATTAATGGTCATTTTGCTGCAAACACATGTTCCACTTAAAGTGAAAAAAGTTGCCACGATTCACCTTGTTTTGGCCTTTAAAAAAAACTTAAAGGATGAATGTTCCTCTTCTCACCGTCTTTATGGGTTGTTTTTAACTGTTCCTTTAATATCAACAATACTGCAACATTTCGTTGCAACTTTTCTGAAATGGGCTCTGAAATCTTTTGGCAGAAACTAATCATTTTATTCATAGTCTGGGTATCTGTACTTGTGGGAAAAAGATCAATTTGTTTGTATTTAAATCACTGTGAAAATTAGGCGGTCCATCCTACTCCAAACACAACGTTCGGTGGACATTTGAAACATCTTCAGCTCCCACACACACAAATAAATTGGAAACATTAATCACTATGTGAGATTAGTGCGACTTCCATTTGAGGTTTCTGACAGTCTTGTTGTGTATAAAATGACTTTATTTTAACTATATTTGCGCACAAGGGAAAATGTAAACCGTTAGTCATTCTTGACACAGGGGAGTCCCGACTCCTCCACATTTCACTGTGCCTAGGCTAAAATTGCTTTGTATTCTTTTCTCACTAACAGAACATTTCATCCAGCCATCACAGCCAAATGCAAAAATAAAATTAGCATGCTGCTACTCATTTGCATCACTTTCTCTTTCTTGTAAACCACTTGTAAACTCTCCAGTTTTGGCTGATGCATATCCTCCCTGTGCTTGCTGGTTTCCTTCAGTACCATCCACTCTGACGACCCCCCCCCCAAAAAACAAAACAAAAAACTATATGTTTGCTCTCTCTCTCTCTCTGTTTAGCCTCGGCAGCGCTGAGACACCTGCAATGTTTTGTTCTGTTTCTGTGCTAAAAGTTAATTGGCCCTCTGGCAAAATGGCCTGCAGTAACCTTGACAACGCTGACCTGCTGAGAGACAGATCAGAGCTCCAAGAAATGCCTTACGTATAAGCTGTGCTGAACACGCAGTGCCCCTTGTTTAATATGGACACGCACCCCCCCCCCCCCCCAAAGCACATATACACATGATGCATATTCACACACAAGTGTGCGTGTTCATAAAAGCACTCTCCCTCTGCAGCACACACACACACACACACACACACACACACACACACACACACACACACACACACACACACACACACACACACACACACACACACACGCACGCACACACACACACACACATACTTCCAAAGTCCCCTTCCCCTGTCCATTCTACTAATTTGCTGTGTATTATTTATGGCTTCTCCCAAGATGCTTATAAAGGCAAAACGCCACAGTCAGCTTCTTTATTTAATTCTCTTCCTCTCTCCCCCTTTCCATCCACCACTCCTCCATCCCACTGTTCTTTATCGATACTCTCTCAGTTTTTTTTTTTTTAACCAGTTACCCATAACCTCGCCATCTTCCCTTTGCACTTTCTTCGATTCCTTAATTGAGAATTATTGCCTCCATTTACCTGTCTCCTATTGTCACTCCATCATTTGCAAACACATCCTCATTACTTGACCTTGCGTGTTGACCCTTGTCTTTTTTTTTTCTTCCCTTCTCTTTGAGGCATCCTCCTTTCCAGCCCAATCTTTTCAGAGCATGTTCATGGTGGCCACGGTCGGTAAAGAGCCCAGCAGGGGTTGTGAAGTCCATCCACATTCTTCTGTTTCACTATCTTTTAGACATTCATTCTTTTGCTCTAAAGGCTTCCCCAGCCCTTTACCAAATTCAAAAAGGAGCCAAGCTCAGTCGAACTTTTCAGGAAATACACAGTAGGATATTTTTGAACTTTTGTCAAAGACGTTTTGTCACTTTACATCAGGCAGCCTGACGGACCTTACATAACTCTGACATAGAGAAAAGATTGCAAGCATTTTTAAAAAAAAATGTATGAACCTAATCTAACCTAACCTAGCCAATGAAAGAGAACAGTTTGAAATGAACTTAAAACTAAAATACTATAATATATTCTCAAGGTCAACAACAGGAAGGGTTCTGAGGTGTAAAGTCCTGCCAGCTAAACGTCCACCACCCCTACAGGCACAGAGCTTGTTCGTCGCTTGAAGGGTTAGTTTAGATGCTAAAACATACATGGTCTGGGTTAGATAAATTGAAATAGTTGGGCCTTAAACGATATTGATGGGCTCGCTTTCCCCTTATAACATGTAAGCGCTGACCTATACATAATAATAACTTACTTTGGTACTTTGTCAATTTGCAAGTGGACAAACATACCGCTGTCATGGATTCTGCTGGAGCTGGACTCATCCATCACCATCCATTCAGAGTACATGGCTTGTTTCTATCTTTTCTCGCGTTTTATTTTTTTTAATCCACTCTCGACTCTGTGTCCATTGTCTTGTCTTGATCCCCCACTGTTTTAAGTGTTATGAGTCCCATAAATGATTGTAAAAGCCGGCCGGTATTGCTTTGTTGAAGGACTCAAAGAATAGGAGGCTAGCAACAATAAAGCGAGGAAGGGACCGTAGCAACATTGCCCCGTCCTGTGCAAGGTAATACAGATAAGAAAAAAAACATTAAAAAAAAAAAATGGCACTCGGGATATTAAAGTGAATTACATGATAACAAATGACCGTGTGTGCACCCTGATGCCTTCAATTCTGCAAGTATATTTTTTCTTTTTTTTTTTTTGCCCATAGTAACTCATCTAAATTTGCTGGACATCTTTCGGGCATTGGGCCAGAAAAGCTTTTATATCCATAAAGGCCTATGGATCACAGAGAATTGCATTAAGCTGTCCAATTTAATTACAGTATCGACAAAACATAATAGATACTTACAGCCTTACGAAGAGCGATGGACAGAAGAGGAGGAAGAACTGAGAAGGGAGAGAGCTGGAGAAACGAAAAGTGCAGACAATGTCCATTTATAATGCTGATGCACTATCAAACGGGGTGTTTAAGGAATGTGTACATGTGTATATGTTTATGTAAATGTGTATTATTGTGTTGTTTTTTTTAATCGAATGCCCATGAGAGCATTTGAGACCGCTTAGTTTGAGTAAGATGCTACAGCTCCCCAATGGCTTGTTCCTTGCAAAGCATACAAATGTGCACACAAAAAGCACATAGCCGGATAACCTAAAGCAATGTCACTCACTCACGCATCCACACATGCCGAGAAACATCCAGCCCGACGCACACGCACACTTCCTCAGGTCCATGTGGTGGGACCTGTTAGGAGAGTGGCCGTCCTTCTGCGCTCCAGCCAGCCGGCGCTGTCAAGCTCCCATCCACCATGATCAATAGAGGAGGGAGGGACGGGGGGGGGGGGCAATATTTTTATTCATACAGCACGTAACTAATTAAATCACAGGGAGTCGAGTGGGGGTTGGGGTTGAACAGGGGAGGAGGGATGGGGAACCAAAGCAAGGGCAGCGAGTCAAGGGACTGATGGAGAATTACAAAGAATAAAAGAAAAGAACGGCAAAAAGAAAAACGGAGATAAATACGGTACAAAGACCATTGTCCGTGTCCTTCATCAACAGTGTGATGGAGCAGTCAAGTGGAAAACGCGTGAAACTATCACGCATGTTGAGAAATTGTAATTTTTCTTTTTTATTGTCAAGGCTTCCAAAGATTTTTTTTTTTGTTTGCAGACTGTAACAAGACTACATTTTTTGCGTTGTCCTTGAGTGTCACAAGTCTGATATTGCTCACCTATGACATTTTTAAAGTGGTTATAAGGAAGTGATGCTAGGGAACTGAGCCCAAGCCCCATCTGATCCACCCGGGAGTTTTCACGTATTGCTTCACTGATATTTGCAGTTAGGGATTTAAAATGTTTTTTAAGAGATATAAATGAACAAGTACATGGATTTATGTTGGTGTAGATCATCCCTTGATCAAGCCATGCTGTCCTTGAAAACTTAAGCAGAAGACAACTGCACTTCTTGGTTCTTGAGAATATTTGACTCTTCTTAAGATGCCTTTTGTATGTGGAGGTAAAATGTTTAGAAGAACCAAGCGAGAAGTTTGCCTTCTTATCAAGATTTATATGACGTGGTATACCGATTTACACATCTTGCTTTACACGTCATATCTCACAATTTCTGCATGTTTATTGTGACACAATTTGGTTTTTGGAACGTGTGCAAATGCTGGTTTTCCATGCTTTCCTGTGAGACTTGGATAGCGATACATGAGAAAGATGTTAAGGTTATATGTTTCTTATGGACTGCAGTTTTATTGTTCTTCGTTACAATATTTTTCATTTTCCCAAAAATGATATTTATCCTAGTATCTGAATGACAAGCTTTCTGGAAATGGTCTGTGCACTGTACTGCCAGCATCTTGGATAATATAATATAACCCCCCCCCCCCACCCCCCCAAGATTTGTTGGCAGAAGTCAGAATCGTTCAAGGAGACTGGCTTTGTAGCCGAGACAGCGGATATAATGGGAAAGTTCCAGTTTAAAAAGCATAAAGCGGTACGTCTGTAGTTTTGCCAAAATGCAGATGTTATAGTCTTTACATTTTCCCAGGATACATGTCGTTTAGACAAAAATGCTGCTGATCAACTAGTCCTATAAAGTAATAGTGTCAACCCCAAAGCCCAAATGGTCTAAAAAAGAAATTAATATTTCCACCACACTTATATTTTTGCCATAACATGTTACAACAGTATAGTACGATAATACAGTTCTTATTGTAAATCATACGCATGTCCACCCTTACTGTGCGGCCTTGCGCTGTTAAAATGGGAAAATCCATTCATTTATCAATGTTCTCATGTTTTCAAGCCAGTAGGCTTGAACAGCCTCCCATTTATTGTGGCCTACAGGCAGCACTTGACAGCAAGCTAAAATGTTATAAATAAGATTTTAATAATTCCAAAGATTATAGATACGACGCAGCACTGAATCACATCTGTAGTACAGGTTGTGAGCAAATCTTGCTGCATGACTTTGGTCGTACCTGACAGTAAGAGTGCCTTAAAAACAAGAGGAATATGAGCTGGCCAGCGGTCGATATTTATTACTTTCTTTATGGAACAATATTAAATGCATTTACAGTCCCCAAGGGAGAGGGAGAAAAGACGCAGAGAGAGGAAGTGGTATAGAGGGAGGAGTGGAAAAAGAAAGTGATGGGAGACAACAAGTAGAGAAGAAGTGAAAGGCTTACACTAATCATTGAAATCATAAAAACCAGAAAGGGCTAGTGTAATCTCTGCTTTCCTAATCTGTCTTTTTCAACCTCTCCATTAGTTTTCACCCTTGTCTCCCTTCTCTTCTTTTATCTCCCCTGGAGCCCAGCCAAGGGTCACATGTCTTGCTTTCATCCGCTACAGTCTCTCTTCTTTTTAATAAAAGACTCAAACAAAGATGCATCTACATCGCGGTCCATTCAATCTCTCTTGCCTGCTGTTTCTTTCAAACAGAGGCTCACGCACTCTACCTGGCGCACGGACACACACCTCTGCTGTCCTCCTTGTCGTCTCTCTGTCCATCTGAGACCTCCCGTGACGCCGTCTGACTCTAAGCCGCGAGAAATCAAACGGGGCTGCTTCCACTCCTCTGTTGGCGGGTTAATGGCTCAGAGCGGGGCGGCCCCGGCTCATATCTGGATGAGCCCACGGCTGGACCCGTCTATTACCTGGTATCTACTGTTGCGCTAGAAAAATGCTGGGGGAAGCAGCCCGAGACAAAAGGTCTATTCAGTCGGCGGATGAACCGTTCATTTATCTGCATGTGTGTGATGTTTGCAGATAGTTGCCGTGAATTATTGTGTGAGATGTTTCGGACTAAAATCACAGTGTTTCCTTTTCCTTTTTTTTTTTTTTTGTATGTGTGCGTGTTTTAAAGGGTTAACAGTAATATCCGAAGCAGCAAAGGATGACCTGTCGAGTGTTATTATTCTTTTCACATGAATAATGGAACTTAATAAGGAAGAGGTGATAGCTTGGAGCATACACACACACACACACACACACACACACACACACACACACACACACACACACACACACACACACACACACACACACACACACACACACACACACACACACACACACACACACACACACACACACACCAGTAAAGACACCCTCAACTCTTAACAGAAGCAACTTCTCCCAACCCAAGGAGGGTTTTTGCAGTCATCCTCAATCCCTACAGACAACAAGGGGCCATGCCCAGAGAGAGGAAGCTGGAAAATGTTAACTGAGGGTGAGGGGAGTGGGGCGGTCTGTGTAAAAAAAAAAAAAAAAAAAAAAAAAAAAAGGCCTGGAAGATATTTGGTCCAAATTCCATCAATTATAAATAACTTTCAAAAGCTATGACAAACTGAAATGGATAAAGATGTATTTTTTTTCCTTCTTCTGGTGCCGTTTTATTGGTCTCCCTTTTTTTCATTCCCGCCTTTACCATCTCTTTTCACTATTTAATTCTGGACTTGAATGTTTGTGAACTTTGCGCGCATCCACTTTCTTGAGATCGCTCCATATCTCCAGCGGTCTGCAGTTGTTTTCATAATCAGTATCAATATAATTTTCGGAATTTGTCATCCTAATAGAACTGATGCATAATTCAAACAGCCATCCGTCTTTTTAATAGAATTTTTCCGAGATTAATTGCTCACTCTCTCAAATGCTGTGGCAACAGTGGAGGACCAAAAAAGGCAAAACCCAATAATTGAAATGAGGGAGAACACTGGTGCACAAACCATCGCACTATACAAATGTGTGGTGTGTGTGTGTGTGTGTGTGTGTGTGTGTGCTTTTGTGGTTTGCCCATCAGTGAGTGTCCTTTTCAAGGATCAGAGGCCAATCTCCTGTTGGTGATAGCCTTCACTCATCTCAAAGGTCGGCAGGTATGAGTCACACAGAGATGAGAGATAGGACAATTGTTTACATGAAGATGTAACGTAGCAATGGATATTGAATGTGCTCAAACATTAATAATGCATAGTGACAGCATTTCAATATCTGGCTATAAAGAAGGGCCATGAAAAGCAGCAGCAAATGGCTTATGAAGACATCTGCTTGAATATTAAAGGCAGCAAAAGCTTAATTTACAATCAGTTTCGTGCAATGTGCTTGGGGGCACCTATAAGTACAAAAGATTTAAGATGTTCACACATGCACGCAGCACTCTGGGTCTTTCAGGCACCATGGGTTTACCACATGAAACAGTTGAGCAGGTACATAAAAACAGGTGGACTTCTGCACTCTTTATCCTGGAAACCATCTAATTTTAGCTTTAACCATTAACACATCATAGTAATTGTTTGGCACACATTAAACCCATTCTTTTTCATTCTTTAGTGTTTTTCTCTTTTCAAATCAAATATTTATCGTAGACATTTTACATCATCCATAGTGTCATCAAAGTGGTGACTGCAGTGGATGCTTCGCAGTAAGATAACCGTTTTTGTGACCCTTAAAACTCAGAAAATAAAAGAAAAACGTGGCATAAATGGACAAGAGGAAACACCCGTATGATGAAATCTTCATTCAGAGCGTTGTGACATACAAGCTTTATTACAGGCGCCTGAAGAGTGGACTCCTGGAGCTCATGTCAGTCACTCAGCAGGAGTCATAAAGGCCGACTGAGAGACACAGAGTCTCATAATGGTTTTTATTTGACTTGGATGCTTTTCACTCTGTTAGAAGAAATAACAAATAAATATCATGGTTGGTAAACAAAACAATAAAAAATTTATTAGCCGTGAATATGAAACAGAAATATGACTTTTTAATACCCCTCATCCCCGCCTCACCCCCTTTATCATGTTCTCATTCTGCTTATTTGCTCTCTCCTTCCCGCTGATGGCTCTGCCATCAGTTCACAAAAGGCAGATGCATGTTACAGAGATTAACAAGATAAAATAATCGGTGTAGTTTCTTATATATATATATATATATATTAGGGCTGGGTGATATGGCAAAAAAAGTGATCACGATTTTGTTTCCCATATTGAATGATCTCGATTTTTAATCACGATTTTTTAAAATCAGAAGATCCCCCCTCCCTTCTGGAATAAAATAGAAAGAAACCAGAGATTATTTTTTTTTTTTATTAACAAATAAAGCAAATAGAACGTTTTAACAAGAGCCATATAGAAAATGGCACAACAGGTAGTTTTAAGCAGTTTAAAAAAGTTTCAAGTAGTTTTAGCAGACAAAAAAAATGTTCATGATCATTTAAAATGTAAACCAACCAAAAAAGTGCAAGTGAGTAAACTGTAAAACCTGCAGAACTGTGAACAAAAACAGTGCACAGAATATCAAGCCACTAATATTGTTTAACATAGGTATTCATATGCAACATATATATATATATATATATATATATATATATATATATATATATATATATATATATATATATATATATATATATATATATATATAGAATGATACATTCAATAGAAATATAAAGAAGGTAAAAATGAAGTGGTCGACCGTTTTTGCTCTCTCCATGTTAACATTAGAGCAGCATAGCTGGGGACACAGGGAGATATATCCAAAACTGTCAAAAAAGAATACATTTTCCCTGCTGTTCTGCACATTCAAAATATGATGAAGCAATTCCTTCCTTCTAAATATTTACCTTTTTTGTGTTTCCTTTACTGCATGAGCTGAAAACTGCATAATGCACATATTCTTTTTTTGCATAATGCCTGGCGTACGCTTTTCCCATCAAGGTTTGTGGAGTGAAATCAGGCAACGCTCATGTCCTGTCAAACACAAGGAATGAGCTGGGATATGTAAAAAAAAATAGACTAAAATGGGAAGTCTAAAGCTTTGTTGGCTTGATGACATTTTTTGTGTGCGTGTGTGTATTTTTCAAGGTTGTCTTAACACTTAACATTTACCGTCGTATAACGTAATAATCAGTTGTGGGAATAACATAGAACTCACTTTCATCCCTTCAAGCATGTGTGGGAGAAAATTAAATGGTGTTAACATGTGCAGGTTAGTATGAAGGGAGTCTTTTAAAGAATGTCATAAAAATATTATATTATATGTTTGATTATATAACTGCTTTATACCACATGGTCAAACGGATTTCCGTGATGGATATGTGTGTGTAAGCTTACATTTCTGAGACCGGCGACAAAAGAGGAAGTCCAGGCGGCGGTCTGCTGCTCCTCTACGCTGCTCTGCTGTTATAATCTTTGTGTATGCCGACTATTTAACATGCATGGTCATGTATTACTGTGTTGCGGCTGATTGACTGTGTGCGGGGAGTGTTTAGCTTAGGCCTGACCCGCAGGAATATAGGGTGATTAGCTCGTCTGATATTTTCATACCTTTCCTTCTCTCTCTCTCTAATTGCATTATGCTTTCTGGGCCCTGCTTCTGTGCCAGGCCTTCATCCAAAACAGCAACACTAATAGAGTTAAGACCAAACCATTGTGTCATGTCAAAGATCATTTAGCTCATATAGGTTTTCAATACAGAGGGGGAACTAAGAGAGAGGGCGGGGGTTGGAGCCGCTGGCTTGTTCGGGTATTAAAATGGTATTAAAATGTGTGTGTTTGCGCGATTCAGTTTGTCAGGAAAGAAGTTCTGCTATTGGAGGGCTCAAGTGTAAAAATCTATTGAAAACATGTGAAAGGCAGGCAGTCATCGCACATACATTCAGACCCCCTCCATTCCTTCTCTGCCACTGCCTCTCCATTAATCACACACACATACTTCAAGGCAGCAGATGGCCTCATGCCAGCAGTATTTCTGGTAGTTCCTTTTGTCTTTGAAGCTCTTTGTACCAAATTGTCCCACTGATCATAAATGTCACATCATCCTTTCTTTTTTGCCGTCTGTGCCTTTCTTCTTTCATTTGCTTCATGTCATTTGTGTGGCCGTGCTCCGCGAGCACGTGTGCAGCACTGATCAAATGTTTGCGGTTTTGTTTATCATTTGACTCTGAATATCTCTTAAGTGCTCTGAGTACCTCGACTAATGTTTTCCATCCTTCCCTCCGTCTGTCTTTCCCTCCAGAGACCTGAGTGAGAACCAGATCCAGGCAGTTCCAAGAAAAGCTTTCAGAGGAATCACCAACGTCAAGAACTTGTAAGTCCAACTCTTTCCTTTATGTCCTTGTTTTACCTCAGTCTTCTTCTCCCGCTCTTTTCATCCCGATGTCTTGTGTCCGTGATTTACCCTCCCCATTGTTTCTGGTAATACTTTCTTTACCAATCCAAACCATCCACCCATGTTCTACTATGTGTCACTATGTTCAGTGTACCAGGGGAGCTGCTCCTTATCCCAGCTGCCGATGGGCAAGAGACATGGCACACCCTGGACGGCTCACCTATCCCTCTTTTTTTCCCCAAATATAAATCTGTTTTGGTGTTATTTATAAAACAATAATTTTCTCTTATCTCTTCTAACCTAACCTGTCCAAAGATATTATTGCTGGAGTAGACAATATCTTGCTGTGTTACTGTAAGTAATAAAATCTTCCCGGACGATGAGGATAAACAGACGCCAAACTCGAAATATCTGAAAATCTTGCCAAAGTGTCTGAATTTGGCAACACAAGTAAGAACACCAGGCTATTAATCTCTGGTGCTGATGGCAGGGAGGGAAGTTGTGTTATTGCCAGCGCGCTGCAGACCTCCTGGTGACCATGTTTCAGCTGTAGACTGCATCAGAAAGAAAGAGAAAAAAGAAGAACATAGTGTGACAGGAAAGAGCAAAGTTGGCTGTTCACATGCGGACCGAGTGCTGGGCAGAAGCTTTCCAACAAGAGGATAATCCAGGTACCTTATTTGCATATATAAAAGGAGTAATTAAAAATAATGATTATTTGAACAGCTTTTCGCCTGAAGAGAGCCTGGATTGGCTCCAGCAGATTCCCAAGACCCTTAATAGGAATAAGTGGGTACAGATAGTAGATGGATTGATTATTTGTACAACGAAAAACTATGATGTTCATATTTCATCACATTGATAAAGAGGTCACCTTTGTCTTTGTGTCATTGTTAGAAAATGGATCAAAGAAATAGATAAATAAATCAGTGGTTCTTCCTGAACTCTTGCTTTAATTCAGTTGAATCTAATTGACTGAAACCATCTGGAGTTCCACTTCTCACCTGCTCTCTACGTTCGTCACTTCTCTCCCTCAGTCCTCTCTGACTTTTTATACTTTTTTTATCTCCCCCATACTGCATCTCCCCCTTTCTCCTCTTTCAGTTATTCTCCTCTTTTTCTCTTTTTCCTTTCCAAAGATGTTTTGTCGCCACTTGAAATGCTCGATACTGCCCTGTCATTTATTCATAATGTCCTAATCACCAATACTGTGATCAATGTCCTGCGCGGTCAATGCTTCACGTCAATAACAGCTGATCAATCCCACTTCTAAACTAGCAGACAGGCTCTTGGGGGAGTATCTTCAATGTGAAATGACCCAATAAAGATAAGCAGAATAGAATAGCTTGTGTACGAATTGTTAATACATTTGATAACTATATCATGAAAATACACACGTGTTAAACATTTCAATAATATCAAGTTATTAATCGACCATGTTGACTGAAGATGAAGAAAGTTATGTGCATTAACTTATATTTTGAAAACATTATTTGTAACATTCAGGATTGATATTTACGCCCTGCTTTTAGCTCTTTATTAACAATAAAACACACTAAGACGTTGACATTTTAAGTTGCCTGCAGGTGAAACTGCTGGAAACGATTATTTGAAAATAACTTTAAATTGCCGGTACATGAGCTCACTTTGTTTCACATTTCTAAGAACATCATAAGATGGTGATGAGAAACTCTCTGAAGTTTAAGCGACATTGTTTTGATTTATTTAGATTTTACTGCAGTATAATCCAGATTATCATGGCTGGCATCCTTCAAAGTTATTTATCTATTTGATTTTAACATTTCTGAGTTGTTATGACAAGTGTTCCCTTTAAGATGAACATACCCCTTTAACTTGCCAATCAAATACCAAATTGCCCTTTAAAACATAGAATATGTTTTTAATCGGATTCAGTCAAACCTGATGCTGTGACCTAAAAACTGGTTTCATCTCCCTACACGCTTCGTTACACATGTATGTTTCTAAAAGCATAGCGGATCATTTCAAGTCACATTAAATACAATGTGTACTTGATGTTTTAAAATGAATATGATTTATTAGGTTGTACCTCTGATGTCACATAGTCATAGCTACAGATGTTCTTGTCTTTAAAGTTTTTTTAAAAAGCAAACTAAATGGGGGCACGGTGGCGCAGCTGGTAGTGCAGCGGTCTCACAGCAAGAAGGTCCTGGGTTCGATTCCCGCCGGGGGACGCTGTGGGTGCTGAGGTGCGTGTTAGTTTCCCCATGACTTCAGTGCCCACACCATGGGTGGGGTTGGCGAAAGGATCTTTCTGTGTGGAGTTTGTATGTTCTCCCCGTGTTCCCCTGGGTAGCTAGTGTGAGCTACCCTCACAAAAACATGCACACAGTCCTGGGCTATACATGCCCCCTCTGGCCAGCCGGGGCGCCAGATGGGGTGGGGAGGATCCGGCCGGAATAACGTGATCCTTCCACGCGCTACGTTCGGCCGGAGAAGCCCCACCCTGTCTGGTGAAAAGATGCGGCCTGCTCACTCCTCAGGTTAAGGAGGAGACCTGAGCTCAGTGCAGGGCCCTCCCGGGGTTGGTAGAGGATGGCAATGCCCAGGACTGTCAGTAGGTAGGAGCACGGGGTGGTAAAAAATGGGAAAAAAAAACGGGATAAAAATATAAAGAAAAAAAAAAAAAAAAAAGCAAACTAAAGGCTGAGGTATGGTTCTGCGTCAAAACGACGCCGTGCCTACGGCGTCTGGTTTTCGTCGACGCAGACCACACGCCGTCACCTGCGCCGTCACTGACGCCGTCACTGACGCCGTCACTGACGTGCACCTCCCGAAAATTGTAACCACACGCAGACGGAGAGGGCTGTGATTGGTTCGCTTGGAAGCAACGCATTTCCGGTTTCCGGTTTGAATCAGTAGTGAACTTTCAGGGCTCTTTTCTTCGTTTATATGTGATTTTTTTTGTTTTGTTTTTTTGCACAATAGTTGTCCTTATCTCTTTGATTTATTGTGACCGGAAAAAGTCGGATAAACCATTCAGAAAAAGATCGCTAACTAGCGGCCGCGGGGGGTACTGCACCGCGACGAAATGGAGTGACGGAGAAGTCCGAAGGTTCACGACGGCGTCACGGCTGCGGCGTGTGCTCTGCGTTGGTGTGACGCAGAACCTTAATTCAGCCTTAAGGCTAAGTCCTGCAGACTCATTTCTGGGTTTCTGAGACTCATTTGAACTTAGTTACTACTAGTTACTAGTTAATTACTGAGACTACTAAATGATAACTGTCCAAGTTGTGCCTAAGCTCACCTTTCTCTTGAAAAATCTTATAAGAAGCTAGCATACCTCTGTGTGCTCTCTTTCCTTACATTTCTTTTCTCTTTTGAAAGGCAGGTTTTTTCTATTTTTATGGGCTCTGTAGGGATGCTTTGCTGGTGAATCTAGGTTGGGGTAAAAGCTTCAGGGGTGAGAGGGGCCTCGGAGAGAGGGTCAACAGTTTTCAAATAAACACCTGAGAACTCGAGGTTCCCGTTTCAAATCACATTTGACCGCACATGCATCCTGGTGGGTCTGTGTGTTCTCCGCGTGCTTGCAGGGTTGCATCAGGAAGGGCATCCGGCATCATTAATACGTGGAGTGCGATGCACCGCCGTGGCGATCCCTCCCACAAGAGGGAATTCGCAGAAATTCGGAACAACAACAACTCAGGGAATTTATTCTGAGAAAAATATGATTTTATTTTCCCATCAAAGGCCTCCGATGCCTTTGGTCGCTAGGTAGCCAGCACCCCTCTCCGTGAACCACCGCCGAGCCTCGGACTGCTGCTGATGTATTTTGAACACGACTTGAATGCAGCCGTGCTTCAAAATGACCCGCTGGTTAGTCATAGGCAGCATAAACACCTGCAGGATACGTATACAGCAAATCTGAAGTGACAGGCAGCACAGGTTTGCTGCTTTTGGTTGAAAGCACATTGTAATTGATACACTGCTCTAAGACGCTGACATCAGACTTTCTGTAGCCACCTGTGGTACTGAATCTACCAAGCAAACGTGGCTGCAGCTGTAGCTATATGAACTTCACGATTCTATTTATGAATGATCGTTACCCATGAAAATCAACAGCTTAAGTCAATAAATACATCATAATAATATTAATCATGCAGGTACTGCAGTTTGTTTTTGACACTAGACAAATTATTGATAATTGTCCACAGTGAAGTAAAGGTGAGTAATCTTTGACTGAATGCCCATGGTTTCTGTTTTCACCCGTACTGGTGAGGAAGATCCATTACAGAAGGTCATTGTTCATTAATTTCAGCCAGGTATTATATTTCATTCAGCTGTGATGATCATATTTTAACATTTGAAGCTCTAGAGCAGCTTCTAAATGGACCTTAGAGTGACATTTGTTTTCCCAGCAGCTTTGGAGGCCTCTTTCTCAGTCTCATTACATCTGCAATTCCCGATGAAAACATATCATCAGGTGCTCTGTACAATCTGTACAATCTGTACACTCGACATGCACTAACTTTATACATTGTCCATGCAGTAATTACATAGAATGTATTCTTCCAAACTGATTTTATAAAAAAAAGAAAACACAGTACTAAAGAAATGAAGAGTGAAGTCTACTTTTGTTAAGGGAACACATGAGTTTTATAGTTTTTGGGCACCAACAAAAATGGCCAGCTGATTTAACCTTTAAATTAAACCTTGAAAACATGTGTGCAATCCATTTTTCATTGATTGTAACTTTGTCTCAGTTTGAAGTGACTGAACTTTCATTTTATGGCTTCATGGAGAATAAAGACGGAATATTCAGAATAATATTAATATATAGACATTCATGTTTGTCATTTTATTTTTTTTTAACATTAATTTACTATCCATAGTAAAGTCTTCAGGAGGAGGTATAGTCAAATACAGTCTTTATGCTTTGTCCAATTGAAAGTTAAAAAAAGTGTAGCAGAACTACAGCACATGCTTGAATTGACGTGTTATCCACTCTCACACTCTCTCGCCAAATACACTTCCACCTTCTGAAAATGAGAACCTATGTATCCTGAAATTAAGATCCTTATTCTGTATGTCTGTATGTTTTTACTCCACTGGGCAAATTGTGATTTGATAAAAATTCACCTCGCCACAGATGAGTAACTCAAAGTTAGGTTACAAGCAAATGCACTCTTCCGCTTAGTTCCAGCTCCCAAAAGTGATGTCAGTTTAATGTGTTTGCCAAAGTCTACAGGAGATTATTACTCTTAAGCTAAATGGCCCTTAAAGTGCCTGTGCCTTGTGCACGTATGTGTGTGTTTGTGTGTGCGGACGAGGGGTTTGAGAGTGGTAGTTCCCATGGCTGGGATCCAAACCTTTGAGTTCAGGTTGGCCTCTAATCATCTAATCCACTCTTGCCTGTCACACCGGACATAATCCAAACTAAACACTGCGCATACCCCTTCACCTCTGTGACCTTGGGCTCGTGCAGATCTCACATCCGTTTGAAGATCAGTGCCAGAAAGCAGCACAACTGCTGAGCACGTCGTTGTAGATGGACCTCACGCTACCTTGGATTTAATATGAGTGTTTTAAGCTCTTCATATCCAGATAGGTTTGCTGAGTGTGCAGGATTTTTTTATAGGTGATTTTGAGCATTACATTCAAACCGTAACATACATTCGGATCCGAGTGTTGCTTGTGAACCTTTTTAGCGCCGAGCAAACGGCTGGAACTTTCACTGCAATGTTCTTCTCCTCCTCTAAAATCAATAAAGTCATCAGTGAAGTTGTATGGAGTAATGTTCTGTTGTGATAATGTTAAGTAGCTTTAAGATTAATCATTTTACCGCAGTCAGCATTCTAAAACTTTCTTTCTCGTCCATTTCTATTTGTCCGTGTCTTTTCTCTTCCTCTTCGCTCAGATTACGTCACTGTTACCTGCTGCTCTTCCATCATCTGACGTCTCATTGTCATCCTCTATCCTTCTGAATGACAATGTTGCTCTTCCACCATCCATCATTTTTATCCTTATTCATCTTAATCATCAGACGTTTGGTATTTTCCCGACTTTTCCCCATTCTCTCTTTTTCCATTTCCTGTTTTTTCCTTTATTCTAGCCACAATCTTAGGCTCGCCTAACTATCCTGTATTGTTTGGCTCTTCCTTATCCCCGGTGCTCATTCCTTCATATTATCTCATTTTAACTCGTCAGCTTTCTTTTATTCCCTCTCTTCCCTGGATAGTCCCCCTCTTTACTCCTTCTTACCATGCCACAGTCCCTCCATCCTTCCCTCCATTAGACAAGGTGACTCCTGCAGTAAAAGGCTCCTTCCATTATATCACAGAGTTGAAAAAAAAAGTGGGGGGAAAAAAAAACTGTCATGACATTCTGTCCCCGGTGGACACCACATTGATTTTCTTATGCGTCTCTCTCTCCTGCTCACTTTGTTTCTGTCTCTCACCTGTCTCTCTCACTCTCAATCTGTCTGCCTCTTTTTTGTCTCACTCACTCTGTTTCTCAGAGGAGCGGCTCTTTATCATTCACTCTTGGATGTTCCCTTTCATGCTGCCCAGAGGCTACTATGGCACGGTATGCCATTTATTAGCTTCTTCTTTAACACACACACTTATACTGTATACATCTACGCAGACAAACACACACACACACACACACACACATAGAGAAAGAGACGTGGACACCCTTTGAGCTCCCTATCAGATGAAACCTTTGATGAATCAGCCTAGAAACTGGAAAATACCATGAGGCGGCCCTCTTGCTAAGCTAAGGAGGCAGGTTTATGCTACGCTGTCACAGCGTTTGAGTGTGTGTGTCAGCTCTCTTAGACCTTGTGCTGATTATATTTGCAGACTTTAGGGCTTGACATGCCTCTGAACTCAACCTGTTAGTCAAACTGCAAATGATGTCAGCAAATGTTGAGTTCAAAAGGACAAAAAAAATGCTGCCAAAATTCTGATAATATAGTCTGTGTTCTCTAGTTTTCTCAACAGGATGTTGTTTTCCAAATGTGTATCTCAAAATATCTGATTGTGTCTAATTACATTTTCTAAAATCGAATCTTGCTTGCCCCATGTCTGTTCTCGTCTGATTTTGTATTTGTCTTGCCTCGTCTTGCTATGCAAGTTCCTCGTGTCAACCACACCCGTAAAGGCCCACCATGCATCTTTGCTATCTATTATTTATCCATTGTTAGCAGGAAAAAAGCCTTGTGACGATTTTAAATCTTATAAGCCCATTTTATTCAAAATAAAATATAGAAATAAGAGCAATCATCAAATGTGAGGAAATGTATACTAAAAACAATCAAGGAAAAGAAGTGGTATGCGTTTGTTAGTGTTTGGCTGATATAGGATTCAAGCAGATCGACAGTCATTGGTCTACTTTGTTGTATTTTTCATTCCGTGATGTGTCAGATGTTCGGCTGGTGTAAATGCCAGGCAGCAAGCTTCCCATTTCAGCACCCACACTCCTCTATTATGAAGCCATGCTTTGGTAATGGATGCAGTATGGGGTTTTGCATTGTCTTGCTGAAAGATGCAAGGCCTTCCCTGAAAAGTGTGTAAATGGGAGCTAGGAATGGGCGATATTTTACCATTCACGATAAACCGTCAAAAAAATTCCCCACGGTAAGAATTTGTCATCTCACGGTAAAAACGATAAATTGAGGAAATGAGCCTGAAAGAAAGAAAGAAAGAAAGAAAGAAAGAAAGAAAGAAAGAAAGAAAGAAAGAAAGAAAGAAAGAAAGAAAGAAAGAAAGAAAGAAATGAGCCTGAAAGAAAGAAAGAAATGAGCCTGAAAGAAAGAAAGAAATGAGCCAGAAAGAAAGAAAGAAAGAAAGAAGAAAGAAATGAGCATGAAAGAAAGAAGAAAGAAATGAGCATGAAAGAAAGAAAGAAAGAAAGAAATGAGCCTGAAAGAAAGAAGAAAGAAATGAGCCTGAAAGAAAGAAAGAAATGAGCCTGAAAGAAAGAAAGAAATGAGCCAGAAAGAAAGAAAGAAAGAAAGAAGAAAGAAATGAGCATGAAAGAAAGAAGAAAGAAATGAGCATGAAAGAAAGAAAGAAAGAAAGAAATGAGCCTGAAAGAAAGAAAGAAAGAAAGAAAGAAAGAAATGAGCCTGAAAGAAAGAAAGAAAGAAATGAGCATGAAAGAAAGAAAGAAGAAATAAATGAGTCTGAAAGAAAGAAAGAAATGAGCCTGAAAGAAAGAAATATTCCCGTTGATGACACTTTTTGTATTGGTATTTTTTTTATCGTTATTGGGTTAAATGCCAGAAATTATCGTGATACATTTTTTTGTCCATACCGCCCATCCCTAATGGGAGCAGATGCTGCTCTAAAACCTGGTTCATTCTCGAAGGCACTAATGCTTCTTCATACCATCAGAGAACTGAGTCGTCTCTCTCCTCTTTAGGCTGGAAGACATCCATGGTTCCTAAACTCATCTCAGACTTTAATTTGGCTGACCACAGGCTAGTTTTCCACTTTCACTCAGTCGATTTTAAATAAGGCTTGGTCAGCAGAAGATGGTAGCATTTCTGGATTATGTTTACATATGACTTCTTCGTGGCATTGTAGAGCTTTTACTTTTAACTGTGTCCTCATACAGTATTTCAGAAATGTACCTGAGCCCATGCATTGATTTGGATCAGAGAATTATATTAGTTGGGCCTAAAGACACAGGCAGCCACTTCTTTGATTTCCTGATACCCTAGATCTTTTGATATTATTTCACACTTTGCAACATCATTATGAAATTATTTGGTCGCTGTATTTAAAAAAAAAAATCTGATTGGTAAGCCACTTCCAATCTCCTGAGATGCTATTTCTTAACACGTCAGTCATGTGACTGACATATAAAAATGAAACCCATTAATTGAAAGATGGTCTTCTACATTTTATTTATTTATCATTTACTTTTCCAGTCTTTTTCTTTTCATATCCTAAGTTTTTTTTTTTTTTTTTTTTGCTGCCATCAAAACTAAAATGAACTAATATTGTGCATGAAATAGTTCACATAACTCACTTTCAACATTTGATATGTTTTCTGTGTTGTTTTGAGGTTAAAATATAGACTTACTACATTTGCACATCGTCACATTCCCTTTTGATTTTAATTTTGCACAGCTTCAGCACTTGCATTATCAAAGAGGAGAAAAACAAAAGTTACTTAGAAATAGAAGAGGGTTCCACAGTAAGCAACAATGAGAAAATTGGCTAACCCTTTGCACTACCGCCCCCACGACAGAACAAATGAGGAATTCATGGAGTGTAGAGTATCCTCAGGTCAGATCATTTTTCAGACTTGGAAATGGAAGTGTTACTGTATGATTAGCATTGCTGCAGATTTTAAACTGAATGTACTTGCTAAAACCGTGAAAACGGATTGCCTTGGGGGGAAAAAAGTTTTTTTTTGTATTTTTTTATTTAACTAACAAGCCTTTCCCCTCTCTTGTGTGTAGCCTAACATGTATATTTTAAGAATTTGGTATGAAGCTGGATTACCCTTGAGAAAACCCATGCAAGAATGGGGGGGTTTGCAAACTCCAGACAGAAAAGCCCCAGTGACTCCAGATGCCTTTTAGCTGTGAGGGAACAGTGCTATCCACCATGCTATATACATTTTTAAACAGTGGACAAAGCACTAACATTTTAAGTATGCTTTAGTAAACAACTGGGTGAAGATGATTTAGACAGCGAGGCTCACTTTCATTGATGAAGTTTAGCTACCTTACAGTTACACCTGGCTGAATCCACACCAATATACCAGTCAAATCTGGGAATGAAAGTTGCTCCGCATGCTCATACTATCCCCTGTGCTGCTGCTTCTTCTTCTATTTCCTGGCAGACTGGGCACAACTAGTGCAGCAATGTTCTTGTTTCTTGGTTATTTTGCTACTTAAGCTTAACGTACACAGTTTTTTCTTCACAATGCAATAATGTATTGTCACTACAGCCTAGTAATGGATAATAGAGAAAAGTTAACTATTACCGTTTACGGCATATTGAACAAAATACAGTACAAAACTGCACAACATAATCACCCATTGAATTAAAAGCAATTTAAAGATGCTGCAGAAATGTATGTAAAAAAAGAAAAAAGAAAAATCCAAGTTCAAAATAAATGATTGACTACCGAAAATGATAGACAATGTCCTTAACAAATAATCTGTCTTGATGCAGTCAATCCCTTCAAGATTATACGTGGAACATGTTAGAGGCAGCTACATCCTGCACTCAATGTGCAGCACCTTAACATGATGAGATTATGCTAGAGTGCCAGTTAAAACACGTTGTGCTACAATATTCATGAAGAAGCTACTGTTTTACTCTCTCCTCCTCTTAAGAGAAGGCAGACAGAGAACCAACGATACATGTGACTGATCACAAGTTTTGTGCTATTGGCGCGGTTAAATGATAACATGTGCGAGCCATTTATGTAGCTGCTGTTGTCAAGAACATGGCTACATCAGATAAGGTGCAGCTGTTTCATATGACCCCACAATACAGCTCCGTGTCCACATATGTGTTTTTGTTTTTGCAACCAGCAAATCATTCCTGCTCTTTTACCCACTGCTTCTCATTGTGATAAAAGTTTCATTCATTTTTCTCCCCACTGTGTCTACCCATCCTCAGCATATCCTCACTCACAGTAGCTCCACTTGCTTTGGAGGTGTTGAGAGTAGAATATGTATTTCTTGAGTAGAATATGTATTTCTTGAGTAGAATATGTATTTCTTAAGAAAATTTAAAAATGTAAGTTTAGCAGCATAAGAATAAATAAGCAGCAACCCTATGGTTTTAGTGCCGTAGCTTTATCCTTCGTGTCATCCTCTCTGTTCTCCCCCGTAAAGCATCTCCATGCTTCATGCTCCCCTACCCACAATGCAGTGCAGGATGGCCGTTTGTTTGAATTATGACCAAAGCGCCGTAGAGAGAGGTGAGAACAGTGTGTCATCTGTGTGCACACGCACACACACACGCACACTAGTGACGCTGTGAGTCTCTGTCATGACAGATGATTACTTTCAGTTGATCTTATGTTTACCACGGTTTCGACAATGAATGTTCAGAGCCAGGCATGAAAACGTACAAGAAAATGCTAATAATTAACTTCTTTTTGACAGCAGTAAATTGGCTCATGGAACAATTGATGTGAAGCAGAGTTGCAGGGTAAAGTACACTTCCCTTAATGACGATATGTGGAAAATGCATGAAGAGGTTAAGTGAAGCAGAGAGGGTGATAACTAATCGGATAATAAACATGTTTGGAATTTAGTCTGTGTTTTATTCTCTAATTTACTCAAAACAAACAGGACATTACAACCATATTAGAACAATTTTAGCCTTATTTAACTTTTCAGTTATGAAAGTTAGAAAACCTGAAAATGCATTGCAAATGTATCTTTATAATAACCGTCTAATTTAATGTCCAAATCAAGCCTTGAATGAAAAGCCATTTAGTGTCCTTGACTGCTGATGTAGATTTCAGCTAACACCGGTGGATTTATGATAATGCTGAAAAACATGACATTATGTCCTGTATCCTTGAACAACACTAAAAGCAGACTTGTCATTTGCAAGTCAAAGTCTCTTGGTCATTGTGCCCTTAAATGCAAATAAGAGACAATACGAGGTCCTGCGGTTAAATCTATTCACTTGTTCCAAGAGAGGATGGACATTTTGAGAGAAATTCATATTTTTAACTGGTGTTCCTCATTCCTGCTTCTGTAAACAAACTATTCCATCCACCCATTATCTATCCATTATCTATAACTGCTTTTATTCATATTTGAGGTCACAGGAATCCTATCCCAGCTTTCTCAGGGCAAAAGGCAAAGGTGCACCAAGGACAGAGCGCCTGTCACAGTGTCACTATCACAGAGCCCCATATGGGTAAAAAATCATGTGCACCAACTCCTCTGGGTAATTTAGAATCATTAAATCGTAGAATATTCTGGAGAAAACCTGAGTACCTGAAGACAGCTCATTCACACCCTTGCAGAACTTGAAAACTGTCCATCGCTGGGATTCAAACCATGAAACCTCTCCCTGTGAAGCAACAGTACAAAACCCCAAGGACACAAAATAAGTTGCAAATCATTCAAACATAATATTTAATTTGAAATTGAACAAAGACAACAACAGTAATGGATTTATAGATTAAAGCAACACAAAATACATTAATGGTTAAATATCAATGTATAATGTAATCATTTGAAGTGAGTACTTCTTTACTTATAAGAAGATTGTAGCAATCTTTCATCCCTACTGCCAGCAAAAATCAGTCAAAGTAGCTTTGGACTGGAGTCCCAGTTATTTCTTGCCACAACTGCATATCAGTTATGACACTATGTCTCAAATCAACAACGAGGAATTCAACTCTCAAACTACGGCGAGCAGCACCATGGTAGATTAAAGACAGTAATGATGGACAGAAAAGAAGAAAGTGACCAAGTAAGAGTCCTAACAAGAGTAATCCTGGACAGCTCAGCGGTGCTCACTTAGCTAAAAAAAAGATAAAAGTATCTTTGTCCTGGTTTAAAAACTGTCATGCATTTGCAAGAGTGCATTCATGCATAAGGCTTGGGCAACTTATTCATCTAACAAAGCCGACATCTACTGTAGATGCTTCTTATAGACCTTGCTTAGTTCAGCGAGACCATGCCGATATGCAGTTTGAACATATTTCCAGCGTGGTGCTGCGGTAAAGGAGGGTGCAACGTTCTCATCTATAAGGATCAGTCAAACATTCAGAACTTTAACCCTTGATCAAGATGAAAATTATAGAGTCTAAAATGTTGAAAGGCTGAAATTCTGTATGACAACAATGAAAAAACATTTGGCTTTGAAAGCATTATCATGTATTTATATTTCTCCAGGACTTCCAGAATGTTGCTACTGCTTTGGAGAAAGATTTTCAGTTCTTCTGCCGGCATGCAAACTGTATTTAGTACGTTTGAAACGATACTGAGAAGGAAATCTCAAGGGAGCTTGGCTGTTAACTCCAGATGGGGAAGTCCACAGCTTAGTGTTTCACAGAGAGTGCAAGAATCACTCGAAAGGTGACGTGTCAGGTTTTACACCTGAAGAAAAGAACATGTCCACAACCGCTAAAGCAGCAAAGAGGTTCATCTTTAGCCCCTTTCACACAGAGATTCCGCAATATTGGTGTAAAGAAGTCCTGCCAATACGCCGCCTTTGTTGGTTCACACAGAACCATACAACGCCGGCATAACGCCGCTCCCGTCTGTAAATTCACACAGCATGCCGGCGTTCCGCAATCAGAGGCGTGACGACAGCGTCAGTCCGACCGTCATGTCAGCGGCATGCCGGCTGTGTCATTCACACAGACCCCGTTTCGTCTCTGTGACGGCTCTGTGACTACCTCCGCTGCCGGCTTATTGGTGGGGCCACTTGGCCCCCCCATTCCGCCTCCGTGACTTTCACACAGAACAGCGAGGCGGCTTAAAGGCGCAACGTTCCCGCCTCGAACTGGCTGTGTGAAAGGGCCTAGTGTTTAAGAGATCATACATAGGCAGAACTAGGACGTTTAAAGTTAAAATGTTTCAAGTGGAAGTGAAATCTTAAAATTGGTGTAATTGGGATACTTTTCTTAGTTCATGTAAAAAAAAAGCTTCCAAAAGCATTTTGTCTCAGCTGCTGACACTCATTGTTTTTTTTCTTTTTCTTTTTTTGGTTGTGTTTTTTTTTCACCCTGCCATCACAAGAATAAAGCCCTTTGTAATAATTGAATCTGGAAAAGATCAAAATATTGGATGAATTGTTACAAGCCATCAGCTGCAAAAGACATAAGCTGTTCTTAGTTTGCTGTCTTGTTTGTGTAAAATTGTTCTTAGTTTGCTGTCTTGTTTGTACAAAACTGATCTTAGTTTGCTGTCTTGTTTGTATAAAACTGATCTTAGTTTGCTGTCGTGTTTGTACAAAACAGAAGTGCTTCCCTTTGGGCACCTCAGCATAACGATGGCATTTAGATTGCTTGCTTATTTTCAAAATCTAGAAATGATATAAACGAGGCACCCAAATAGAGCTAATAATTTCAGTGCCTTGCCATTGTAGGGTAATTCTGACATCACTGAGGCAGTACATGTAACTGGACACATCTGTAATTCTAGGGTTTAACGGGACATGCATGATAATTGAGTATTATCCACACTGCCATGTAAATCAGTGCCATGGCTTCGCATAATTTGCCCCAGGAGTAACAGTCAGACAGTCTTTTAGAGAAAACCAAATCGTCTGTGCTGCATAAACCAAAAGGTCCTCTTGAAACTACTTGGAAAACCAAACCTTACAAATGTGGTTCTTATTGTCTTACAGGAATGTTACAAAACAGACACGGTACATAATTCTTTAGTCACTGTGTCTCGGATCTGTCCACCAATATCGAATGTATCATTTCCTAGTGAACAAGATAGTTCTTACTTTAAGTATTACCCATTTTGTTGACTGCATTCTCCGATTCCAGGGCACGTTATTTATTGACAAGTTTTAAATCCAAGTCCAAGTAATCAAAACAAAACAAATTCTTTCGGCTTCTCCTCATTCAGCACATCTATCACTAAATCTCCTTTTACGTCTGTCTGGCAGCTTCATCTCCAGCATCATTCTACCAGTGAACTCACTGTCCCTCCTCTTTATGCATCTCAACCTTACTCTTTTACTTTATCGACTAGATGTCTGACCCTGGATGTTCCTCTGATGAGTTTGTTCCCAAATCTAGTCTTCCTCATCCTCCCCAAAGATAATGTTAACATTTTCATCTCTGCCAGCTCCAGACAAAATCATACTGTACACACGTGCTGGTTTTACTACTGACTTGCAAACCTTTTCCTCTGCTTGCCGCTGATATTCTTCCATCACAGCTGACTGCAGACACTCTTTGTTTTATTGATTTATTTCATGTAAACTATCTGGGCACCCAAGTACATTTTGAGGGGTTCCACCTATTGTGGAAAACAAAATGCATCTACCCGTACCGAGTTTGCTGGGCTGTATAATGCCACATAATGGAAAAAAAAAACACATTACTACACAGCTGGACGATAACCAATACATTTGTCATGTGCAGAGTGGATTTGCAATTTCCCGACTAAGTCATCTGGTTTAGTTCAAATGAATTTCACTCTCTTTGCAGTGCAGTTAGTGCAGTTCAGATGAGCTGGTATGAACTATTCCAGTCAGCATCCTCAGCTCACACGCTCACATTATCTCACAATATGACATTGATATATTTTTTTCATGATTAAAAAAAAAAGCCTTATGTGAAAAACTCAGTCTTCATATTTATTTCTCTTTTACTTGAACTTACATTTCCTTTAAGGTTTAAGTGTATCCTCTCTCTCATCCTTCTGTCCATTCATTAATTACCGGTACTTGGAATCACTGTGTTAGTACTGGTTGCCCATTGATGGATTCATGCAGCAGTGCTGCTGTGTGTGTGAGTTTGTGCTTCCCTTTGCTCCAGATGGGAGCAGAGGGGAGCTTAGAATCAGTCTGCCAATAGGCCTTGTGATAGGCATGATTAAACACACTAACTAATTATCTGGAAGGAAATGAAAATGTTGAACCTCAGTTGTATCCCTTGTAGGAAACATATTTGATTGGAAAATACAAATAAAACAAAACACAAAGACAACGAATAGAAACACAATGCTATAAATATAGAGAGCTCAGACACATAGAGTTGCCCTCATCCCAGATTGATACCAATCTATGTCAGTGCTAATCAGCGCGCTTGGTGAACAAAGCTGTCAGGGGAATCCAATCATATCACAGATGATGAAATAGTTTGCTGTGGATGAAGATGGAAGCTGAAGCACATGGCCACCAATGTGGATTCAGTAGTTATTCTCAATTGCAGAGGGTATGATCTCAAAAAATAAATTATAGAAAAAATAGAATAAGGAAAACTGCCACGAAGAGTTAAATAGAGACGATAAGCTGTAGACGTTTCACCAATATAGCAAGAGTCCTTGTCAGCACTGCAAAGTGATGGATTTCGCTTAGCCGCACATCGAGGAGTCTCGAGTGTCACTCTCGACGTGGTGCACATTAAAAGACAATAAAGTGAAATGATTTTGGTGGCCATTACTGTGCCTACTTGAGGAAGAGGCATTGAAGAAAGGCGTTGCAGCTTGTATTTTATACAGTTTTAGACAATACTTACAGCCAAACAGGACTGAGATCCTTGTTAGTAGTTAAATAAAGAATGAAAGCTGAGATCATGTGTGCTGCATGTGGATTACTGTTAAGTGCCACATAGTTTTACTCAATAAATGTATATAAATGTATATACCTGTATACTGTATAGATCAGGGGTCGGCAACCCAAAATGTTGAAAGAGCCATATTGGACCAAAAACACAAAAAACAAAAATGTCTGGAGCCGCAAAAAATGAAAAGTCTTGTATAAGCCTTAGAATGAAGGCAAATGGTGAAAGGCGAAATGTCGAGAAAAAAGTCAAAATGTCCAGAAAAAAGTCAAAATTTCGAGAAAAAAGTCGAAGTGTCGAGAAAAAAGTCGAAATGTCGAGATTAATGTTGAAGTACAATCTCGAAAGAAAAAAGTCGAAATGTTGAGAAAAAAGTCAAAATGTCGAGAAAAAAGTCGAAATGTTGAGAAAAAAGTCGAAATGTTGAGAAAAAAGTCGAAATATCGAGATAAAAGTCGAAATATCGAGATTAAAAAGGGAAAGAAAAAGTAAGAAAAAAGAGGAAAAAATAATAAAAAAAGAAGAGAAAAAAAGGAAAAAAAGAGAAAAAAAAGAATGAAAAAAAGGAAAAAAAAGGTAAAACATTTTTGAAAAAGCTCCAGGAGCCACTAGGGCGGCGCTAAAGAGCCGCATGTGGCTCTAGAGCTGCAGGTTGCTGACCCCTGGTATAGATAGATAGATAGATAGATAGATAGATAGATAGATAGATAGATAGATAGATAGATAGATAGATAGATAGATAGATAGATAGATAGATAGATAGATATAATAGTCTTTGTTAATGTTCTTTTGTTGAATCGTGCAACGTTAACCAAAAACGTAATGTTCTTTGACGTATTACAGAAAACAAAGGTTTCAGCAGTTACAATCTAATACAGTTTCATATCACAATGGCTTGTAGGTACTTTGGTAAACAGCAAAAAAACAGTGAGTTTGCAATAAATGTACTTTTTATGTCCTAAATCATTAATTATCTACATGTGCTATCCAACAGCTTTAAACTTCTCAGCTTTAATGTCAGGTCAGGGTCAGGCATAACAATAAAAATATGGTTACTTCTAGATATGAATGGATTCATGTGTACAAGCTGGAAACATCACATCCCCGCTCTCTTATACAGCAGCCCATGTGACTCCCTGTTTCTGAGACTTCTTTGTGACTCAGTTTTAAACATGAGGGGAAACGCATCTATAAACACGTTCTCTTGTGAGTCTGGGCTGTACAGTCAATTTCAGCTTCACCATTCATCTCCATATGGCAGATCAGACTGCATGCCAGTTTGTCGCCTGCCTGAAAAAAAAAAAGAAAGAAGGCGTTTTAATTACATAAAGCAAAAACATGGCACAGCCATATGTTCACGATCCCCAGACCCAAAGTATTTTACACTCAAGCCGTTTAACAGATGCTTGCACTCACAAGTCTCTTCCAACAAGTGAGCACAAAAGGAAAAAAGTAAATAAATAAATAAGTCTCATGCCCAAAGCGTGACTTATGACGAAAGCACACATCCTACCACGCTGCTTTTCAGACCTGCTCACAGAGCTGGTTTGTGCTCCGCGCTAATGATTACCACCATTTTTAGAGATCGTGTTCAGTTATTGCTGGTAAGTTGGAAAACAACCTGTCATTAAATGACCTCTAAAATATTGCTGTGTCAAAGCAGGAAAAAAAAACTTTAGGGAGATGGTGGATCGGTTTGATATTTACTCGCACGAGTCCAAAATGAATGAATGCAAACTGTTGAGCAAACACAATATCACATGGTCTGAATCAGGTGGATTTGAAACAAGTATTTGCAGCTGTTTAACGCGTGATAGGAATGCTGTCCGTTCATGAATTTCCAGTTCTTCTGCAGACTCCTAGTGGTGAAAATACGCTATTCTTGATTTATTCACAGTAAACATTTTGATGTTTCACATTAATCTCTGTTCACGCCGTCCTGTGGACAGTTTCCCGTAGAAATTGCAGACGTGCACATTCTCGGACTCACTTGAACATGCAGGCAAATCCAATGCGCTTCCCCTTGAAGCTCTGATGTACTTGTTCCTGTTCTTCAGAGAACTGCAGCTTCTGCTTTGGACAGCACCTTCTTTCAGGGTTAAAAGCTGACATGACTGACAACCGCTGCTGAGGCATGCTAAGGAGACGCGAGAGCTCAGTTGAAAGAAAAAAAAATAACAAGATTTAAAATGTTGAAAAAGAAAAGCCAGGAGAATAAATGAATTGGCAATAAGTCGATGGAGTGTATGAACGTAAGAAGGTGAAGAGGAATCAAAGATGGGAGAAGACGACTCGAGAGCAAAAGGGATTATAAATGGAGAGGTAAAGAGATCAAGGAAAACTGAGAAAAATTAATAATCTAAAATGAGATAAAGAAAGGGAGAAGGTAGAAAGAAAAGAAAAAGGCCATTATCGATAAAGAGATCGAGTGGAAGAAAAATGATTTGAGGTAAAATGAGTCACTTTTATGTTCTGGAGAGCGCTCAGTAACCAAAGAGATCTCTCATTATGTCACCTCTGTCAGTTGGAGTTATTTTTTTCTTCTTTTTTCTGGGATGTTTCCTTCCTTCAATGAATTTTGCCTGTAAATCCTTCTCTCTGAGTGTGCAACATGTTTAATGCCACTCGTGTTTCCAGGTTGAGACGCAGAACCAGAACACACATTCAAATATGCAGAATTGGTGTTCGTTTCTTGCTTCTGTGCTCCCGCGGAGGTTAAAACCAAAACACTGATTAATTCACCGCAGTAAAACGTTACTTTTACATTTGCTTTATCAATCAGCAAACAAGCCCACAGTTTGAGGGTTGGAAGTTTGGTAGTGGAGGTAAACCCTGGTCGTCCCGTCTGTACTTTGCTTTGCCTTAGTTCCAGTGTTGTGAGAGTTTTGTTTTTATACGGTGAATAACTTGGTCATATCTATGAGAGGATAATGGATCATGGCCTAAACGGTGAAGGAAACGTCAGGCTTTCTTGACGGAGACTTTAATAATCCACGTATCCATAGCTGAGGTATGCAGAGTCCTATGTATCCCGGTGATCTCAAAAGACACGAAATGACAATGACTTTCTCCACTGACTACGCTGCAAGGATGGGAGGGGGACAGATGGGTAGACCGATGGAAGAAATGCAAGGAACGAAAGAGGGAGGGGTGGAGGTTCGGGGTGGATGGGTTCATGAGAGGTGGATGGTGTGGGGGGAGTTGAATACCTAGAGCTTAGCAAATCAAACTAAAAGCAAAGGATGGATGGCAGTCGGGTACAGGGAGCATCTGGGAGTCCAGCAGCAAGTCGTTGAGCAAGCAAAGAGGGAAGGGGGAGGGTTTGGAAGAAAGATGGAGAGAAAGGAAGAGGAAAGAGAGGCAGAGTCGTGACTGTAGGTTGATTTACGGAGGCTTTCCTTTTAATGAAATTGTTTCAGTGACAGAGCCGGTAAAAGGCCCTTAATGGATTGGCTGGCCTAATGTAATGAAATTACTCCCTCTTTCACTACAGAGAGAGGAAAAGAAGAATAAAAGAGGACATGGGAGGAGGGAGAGGAGGAGGATGGAAGAGGAGAAATACAATTAATATTTACAGAACAGACGAGCAGGGTGGGCTTTAGTGGCAGCGGCTCACTCGCTCTCCTCCGCTCCCAGTCTACCTCTCTCGCCCCTCTCTCTCCCTGTGGCCAGTGTGCGCCGGGCGTGCGGCAGGGGAAGGAGGTGATAGGCTGACGGCAGGCGAGCCATTTCAGCGCACACCGGTCTCTTCTGTAGCGCTCTCCTCTTCCTCTGCTCTCCTCTTCTGGGCTGGTCACATCTGTGCCGAGGTGAGGAGGCTTCACCTCAGCTCTCGCGCCATCATCTCCACTAGTTTTCCCCTGAGTGTGTGTAAGTAAGTGAGTGTGTGTGTGTGTGCGAGTGTGAGACTCGCCGCCGGTGTCTCCCACCTGCTACTTTCAGCACAGTTGCCGGGGTATCACCTTGCACACAAACCCACTTACACACCCTCGTCCACGCACAGCCCGTCTTGTTTTAGTCCCTCCCCCAGCTGAGCGGACCTTGCAGACCTGCGCCTAACACTCTCCCATCTCTTTGTGTGTGTGTGTGTGTGTGTGTGTGTGTGTTTGCGTGTGTGCACGGTGCAGGCAACTGGACAGCAACCACATCAGCTGCATTGAAGATGGAGCTTTCCGAGCGCTGCGTGATCTGGAGATTCTGTAAGTAGTGAAAAAACCGTGATCCTCCACCACCTGCTTCTCCTCTTCTTCACCTCAGTTGCTTCATCTCATTTCTCCCTCTTTTCATCTGTTGAAACAGGAGTCTGTCCTGCAGGCTCTTCCTCCACTTTTTCATCCCATTATGCTTCTTCTTCATGTTCATTTTTCCTTCTCTTCTGCTCTCCCTCTACTCGTGTCATTCTTCACATTTTATCTACTTTTCTGTCTCTCTTTCACACATGTAAAAAAAGAAGTCTTCAAAGCTTCAAGTTGAAGAAATTTCCTGTCATGTGACTGTTTTTCACACGTTTCTTTGTGTGAATGGACCTTAGCGATTTCCTTGTGCATGTGTGTGTGTTTCTGCTGAGGTGCCTTGCACATAGCGTGCACAGATAAAGCGTAGCATGCCTGTTCATTCACTGTTAAACAGAAAGTCCTTGACTTACAATGTTTGAACACACACACATGCAATTTCCTTGAAGGGGAGAGCGTGCATCTGCCACCTGCTATGGTTTGCATTTGCACCATGTACACTAGTGGGTGATTCCGCCCTGCATTTGGGGATGTGGTGATGTTTTTACGTGTTTGCTTCCAGCTGGGTGAATGATTAAGGGTGTGTGTGTGTGTGTGTGTGTGTGTCTGTGTGTGTGTGTGTTTCTCTGAGTGTGTGTGTGTGTCCCTGATGTGTCGAAAGCTCTCCAGCTACTCATTTGTCACAATGCTCAGATATGGCAAACTGGCAACTGTGCAAATCAAGCTGTTTTAGGACCGGTGTCGACTTTTTCAACACTCATATCTGTGTGTGCGCATGCGTATATAAGTTTCCCTTACATTTTTTTTTCTAAAACAGTATATAAAAACCATATTGTCTCGAGGTCTAAAATTCGTGGAGAAACGTAGGAGACAATAAGTTCTTTGGTCAGCACAGGCATTGATTAATCTGACTGCAGTGTTGTTGGCAATGTGCATGTATTCAGCTGTACGTCTGTGAAAAGTGTGCAGGTTTTTTTGCTGAATGTGTTTAGGAGGAGTGAAATGATGTGTAGAAAAATAATATAAGAGACAGAAGTTTATAAAGACCGGCATTAGAGGAGAAAAGAAGGGGAGGCTGCAGAGGAAAAAGGTAGGAGGAAATAATACCATCAAAGGAAGACGAGGTCTTACTTGTCCGTTGAACCAGTTACATAATGTAGCGATAAATGCTGTTTTTGTGACAGTAGTCGGATACTTTGTTCAACAGTTAGGCCGCTCAAATGAAGAATATAACCCTAATTGGCTGCTTCTGGAGGAAATCTGTCTCATTATCACATAAAGATGTACTGTAACAAGCAGCATTTTGGGAGCCAGACCATTAAATGACCATTAAGTAGAGACAATTATATAAAACGCATGCACACTGCGCAAAGGAGACGAGGCCATAGCGTGGAAAAAATAAGATCGTTTGAACACACACGTCTTCTTAAGATGATGTAGTGAAATCAAAAATTAATTCTTAATTCATTATTGAAACAGCGCCCACCAGTTTTGCCTGCTCTGTACATTATTTTTTTTTTTCTCAAGGAAGAAAAGTAATTCAATACACGCTGTAAAGAGATATTTTAGAAGAAATTCCCAACAGTAACAGAGTATCCTGCTGTAGTCGGTGTAATTGCTCACAGTGCAGACCGGTGCTGCCTGATATGTGCACTTGAATGATTAAAGTGTGCAGAGGATGCAGGAGGAAATGGGTCAGTACGAGGCAGTAGAATCTCAAGTCCTCATCCAGCAGAGAATGAAGCACAATCATCAGTCCGACTGGTAATGAAATAAATGTCTGTGTTGCTTTTGAACGTTCAAACCTGTATTGAAGACTTTCTTTCAAATTTTCTTGATTCAATCATTTCCACATTAAATTTCCCTGAAGCAAAGGTGGGTTTTTTTTTTGATTCCCTGTCATTGGGTTTTTTGCTCAGCGCGCAATGAAAGTGATAGGGGGCAGATAGAGTGGGATCAGCGGCACGAAATACAACATATTAGCAATTCATAAGTCTGTGACAGCTGAGTGCTTGGCAGGATTTACAATTCTCTGTAAATATGCAGCCCTTCCCATTCAGGGGAGACAGCATGACAGCACACAGTATATTCACTGAATGTGACGTTTTAATAAAAGCAGGTGTGTGAGTGTGTGTATGTGTGTGTGTGTGTGTGTGTGTGTGTGTGTGTGTGTGTGTGTGTGTGTGTGTGTGTGTGTGTGTGTGTGCAGAGCTTTGCTTGTGTTTGTGCACATGTGTATCGGGCATGAATGACAGTAAGTAATTCTGGCACTGGAATGATCTTCATTTCAAGCATCTTAACACGCTCATACACGTGCACAGAGATGTATTTGCACGCATTCATACCCCACAAAGGCACGCACAGCCCCATCTGTTCACTTCTTGGGGGTTGATTTCGTGACCGTAGTACAAAATGGGAGGACAGAGATAACAGTGATTGGAGGTCATGTGACCGCACCATCAGGTAGGTGTGTGTATTTTTGTGTGTCCACACCTGTGCGTCCGTTTCTGTGTGTGAGTTCTGCCCGAATGTGGACGAGCTTGAGTTGGAGACCTTTCAGGGGGAAGACATCTCTGGGAAACACCAGCTTTCACCAGAATTTTAGATAGCTAAGAAAAAAAATGTTCCGCTTTGGTCAAAACTTTTAGTTTCAGATAACAGTTAATGTTAGTCAAGTTATTCTTTAGTTAATGACATTATCAGTTTAGTGTTAAACATTAGTGCTGAATATGTTCTAGTTCCACGTTGAGGCTTTGCTGTTTCATGTCGCTGTTAATAAACGCGGAGTAGGCGATACCTGGAACATTTGCAAGAAAGAGCTGGATTTTGAAATGATTTTGAGTTGAATAATTTTGAATTATGAATACGTCAGCTAGCTACAATTAGCAATGGGGTGTGATACAGTTCACCCTTCTTCAGATTACAGTCTACACAGATATATTATGGGAGATGAAGCTAATTACAATCCATGGATGTTCAGGGTCAGTTATCGGTCCAACATAAATACGGAAAGCATCGCCATGTTTTTTTTTACACAGCATGTGTCAGAGAAACATTATTTCGATCCTGTGTGGGTTTTGTATATAAATGGCAGAATCAGCAATAAACGTATATATAACAATAAAACACCTTTTTTCGGTTTTCGTTTTCGCTGTGTTCCGATCTGAGCTTGTTCGCTACTCCAACGCAACCTGCTGGCGTTACGGTTCACAGATATTAGCCGCTCCAGCTCTACCGCCTAACCTTTAACACTGGTTACCTGCATGTTATGGATGAGACAAGTGCACATACAGAAACAAGTACAAAGTCTGGTTGATTGGTAAAAAGAGCGACGCGTAATTGGACTTCGTCCTGAGTTAAATAGTGAATCATATTTTTCACAATGTCCCAGCTTACACAAACATCTACTATCTAAAATGTGATGTGGGTGTCATAGTGAATATGTGAAGGGCTAACGTGTAGCCATGCAAGAGCGTTGATGTGACAGGATGTGCACTCGGATCTATGCTACAAGCCTCCAGTATTTCCCTGCCTCCATGTTTGCATGTCTGGGTGCATTTTTTCTGCACGAGATTACATGCAGGCTGCAGACAAATGGATAAAAGTTGTGTGTAAGTGCTCGTCTGTGTCTGAGTCGTGTGTGTGAATGGCTCATGATAATGGAAAGAAGTGCAGCTCTGTGTGCCACTAATGAATCTCCACTTTAATTAATCTTGTCATTTTTAATTAGCCAGTGTTTCTTGGTAGACTAGGCTTTATCTGAGTTTAATATGTTTCACGGGAGCAACTTTGACGATGCAAAGCCGAATATTTGGGTGTGTTGTTTATTAGGAAAATGCTCAATGGATTTGAGTGTGTTAGTTTCATTAATCTTGTTATGATTGTTCTCTGGGAATAAATAAGTGATGAATATTGGGATTTTTTTTAAATAACAGAACACGCTAAAATCCGGAGACATTTAAAAGTATGAGATGTGAAAAAATTGGACAGTCAAATCACTTCTCTTTTTTTAATATAATCTTATATTCACACTGAAATTATCATTTCAAATTAGGAATCTAATATTAAAACATTGCCTCATGTTTATTTAATTTTTTTAATCAACAGAAATCCAAATGTTCCCGCTTTTGTTTTATTTTCAATTCATCCTCCTCTCCCCACTCTTGACATACATGTATTAGTTTCACATGAAGACATCCCCACTTATTAAGAGAAAGGGGTTGCTTGATAAGTGCTGTGATCTGCAGATGCTTAACAAGGAGCTCATTTCTGTCTTCTAAGTATTCAAGTCAAAAGATTCGGTGCTGAATGTCTGTTTTTTATTTGACAGAGGAGTTTTGCTTCCAAGAGACATTTCAGAAGACTGACTGATATAACACTTCTACATTCACAGCTTCCTCTCCCTTTACTCACATGTCCGCGGATAGTCTTTCTCTCTCACATCCTGTTCTCTCCACTCCCTCTTTCATGGCTGCCAGGATGAAAGTGGAGGATCGGTGTTGTAAAAGCTAGGCAGTGCAAGGCATGATTTATTTAGACCCAAAGGGACCGTGGTTACTACCCTATTCTTTCAGCCAAGACAGTCAAGAATGAAGAGATATTTGGGTTAACAGGAGCAAGGGGAGGTTTCCAAAATGGAGAAAGGTAGAAAGGGGAATATTAGGGAAGGAAAAGAAAGTGAGACATGTTATATTGGTATTGCAAACGCTGCTAGTTTCCTGGACATTATTTATTTATCCGCTGTTGGACCGGAGGAGAAAGAGAGAGGGAGAAACCAGCAGATAGAGAAGGAGAGAAACCCATAGATATGGAGTAGAGTAGATATATGTGGAGAAGAGGGCGGGAGAAGAAGAATACGGGAATAAAGGGAAATGGAAGAAACAAACACGAGAGCAAAAGACGGACACTGTAAAACAGAAACGGGACAAATATAAACATGGGCAGAGGAAGGGCTCCAACAAAAACTTGTCCATTTGTTGCGGAAAACAAGACCGGGCGAAACAGATATAGGAAACAAAGCCACAAAAGACATCAGAGAGTCAAAAGGAGATGAAATGGGATACAGAAAAGATGGAAGAAACACTGATGTGGCATTAGCGGGTAAAGAGAATAAAAAGAACTGTGATAGAAAATAGATTGAAAAGCTCAGAGTGAGGAGGGCAGGGAGGCATTAATTATTGATGGAACAAATGTCTGACTGACTGACTCAATTTGGTCCTTTGTTGTTTCCAGACCACCAAGGCTGTCAGATAGACTCAGAACAGCATTTCTCAAAGTGAGGATTGAGACCCCATTTGGGTCGCTGGGGTGTCATTTTTCTGGTCTTTAATGTCGTTAGCTGAAAAGCGGACATTATTTTATTAAAGCTAGAAGTTACTAATTGATCATTTATGTGCTACTGGTAGTAGTAATAGCCTCAGATGAAATAAAGGCAAATTTAGACTAAATGATTAAGCCTTTTTTACTACATGCGTGTATGTTGAACCGTCACATATACTGCTCAAATTCAATCCTGTAAATCATAAAACCTCTTGTGCTTTTCTTTCTGAGGCCTGAGCTCAACTTGACATGAGCTGTAGGTCATCTCAGCTTTCTTTTTAATATCCGTCTCGTTATTTTCCACTGCTGGGTAATGAGCTCAAACTCCAATATTTCCTCAGTCAAAAGGTAAGGAGGGAAATCAGTATGCTCTGGTGATTTTAGGTGAGTGTTCACTGCCCGAAGACACATATTGTTAGTCGTTTGCCTTCAATGTTGCTCTCTGCTTAAAATCAACTTATTTTAATTGACTCTTTGGTTTGTCCTCAAAGAAGCCACTTTTCTTCATGTTCATAATGACAGCTCAAAAATGAATAAAAGTAAAGAATACAAACGCTTTATACAAGTGAGAGAGTATTTATTGGACATATACGAGATGATGGATTAACAGGAGCAAAGGGATGTTGGCAAAGTCAGTGTGAGAGTTTCAAGTGGATAAAGATAACTAATAACCCGAATAAGTTAAATAATACAAGTTGGTCGGAGAGCACCAAGAGTAAATATAGCCATCGTTAGTTTGAGCTCTGGTTTTTCGGGAAATATGGATGATGAGCAAAAGGATCCATAAAACTTTGGACCATGTTATGAGATTCAAGGTCGCACAAAGGGTGAGAAAGCGAAGAAAAGACTTTCATGCAGCACATCCCATACATCAAGCATCAAGGATGCCCTTTAGCAGAGTTTCTGCTCTGTTGGCAGGTCCAATTGACAGATATGAATGAATGGCCCGGTATCACTGAGACTGTGATAGATTTATTTAGGAGGGTTCCCAAGTACACGATTTATGTGTTACTTGTGGCGTTTTTGTTGATAAGTTGAAAGTTGAAGAAGGGACATCGGAGAGCTGAATGAAGCACCTGAAGGGTCAGACAAGAGGCAGGGCTATGTTTGGAAAAAGTGTAGAAATGTTCCTGTGAGAACAAACTGTAAGATTTAAGGCTATGGATAGAAATGTGTTTCCATTGCTGTGAGGGAAGATTAATTTAAAAAACATATATAAATTGCAGGAGTAAATGCTGCTGGCACTGGTTTCATTCATTTTTTTATTTAATTCAGTCATACCCAGTAAAACATCACCAACATCAAGATCAACTTTTCAATGATGAATTATAAGTCCCCTCTTCAAGACAATGACTACGTTTACATGCAGTCAAAATTCGGGTTATTGCTAATATTCCGGTTACTGAAACATTCGGAATATTCCGTTTCCATGCGTGAGCAAACAGGGTTATTCCTGTATACATTTACTCCCCTTACAGTAATACATTGATCTTTAATTTTAGTCCTAGACTTTGGTTTTTCAATCATACGATTCCCTCGAAGCTCATATCTACTTATCCTTATTTTAAACATGTTTACCTGGTAAAATTGTAAACATGTTTAAAATAAGGATAAGTAGATATGAGCTTCGAGGGAATCGTATGATTGAAAAACCAAAGTCTAGGATTAAAATTAAGATCAATGTATTACTGTAAGGGGAGTAAATATATGGAATGCACTTGATGAAAAATTTAAGATGTGCCAGTCGATTCATGCATTCAAACGTTTGTTTAAGTTTAATGTGTTTGAAAAATATGAGGGATCCAGTAGATGATACTATTACGGAATTATGTTTTGGGATGGTGTAAACAATATGATTTATTTTTTTATATTATGTTTTGTATGTTTGATCTGAATAAGTTGATCATGTGAGAAGGGTAGGCGTAAATAAGCAATAGCTTCAGCCTGTTCCTTTTCGGTTAGGTCTCGTTTGTTTTTTTTATGTGAACTAATGCTTTCAGTTGGTGACTACATTATGAATGACCTGACCGAAATAAATATATTTTCATTCATTCATTCATTCACATGGTAATTAATCATTCGGGATATCTCGATCAAACCAGCGACGCGCGGAGAACGTGATGACGCAATTAGCGTCATTTCTGCTTCTTCTTCCTGTATCCAAATTCAAAACAAATCCTGCTTTGCGCAACTTTTCACTCACCTTCTTGTAAATCTCGCTATCCCGGTACTTTCTACCGTCTACAAATGCCAAAATGTTCATATCCTTCATTACATTTATGAAATGATTAGTCTCTTCCTCACTCCAAAAGTGTGGCGTGGTCTTGCGTTTCGCCGCGTTTAGAAGAACTTCCTGGACTCGCAGAAAACAAATTAATGTTCCTTTTGATGGGGATATTCCGTTTGGCGTTTACATGACCGAATATTCGGGTTTTAAAAGGAGTAACCCAGGGCTCATATTCGGGTTTTTAAAAACCGGAATATGAGCAAATTCGGGTTATTCAAAGAGGTTATTGGTGTTTACATGGATGTGCAAATTTGGGTTATTGCTAATATTCGGCTTTTAAAAGGGTTATTGAGTGCATGTAAACGCAGTCACTGGTGCTGACTGACCCACCATCCCCCCGCCGTGCGGCTGAAGGCCTAACGGCGATAACAACCGCGGACCACAGGAACATTTCTCCATAGTAAAGTCCCCGCTACATCAGAGTGAACACTTTGCCGTCGAGAAAATCTCCAACTATTCTCTATCATTTCCTGGCAACATCTGATTCTCTTCCAATTTATTCCCTTCTGAGATCTTGCTTTAAGGTCTATGAGTATCGTTTTTTTAAGATTTATTGTCAACATTTTAAAAACGTAAACCTTCTCAAACATCTAGACCGGTAGGCTTCAGCTTATGAAAACAATTATTTGTGTTATGTTTGATGGATTTTATGCGACTAAACTCCCAGTTAAACTTCTGTTTGACTTTGATTACCAGGCTCAGGCTTTGAAAACATGACTATTATACAGTAGTGGATAAATCAACCCGTGTTTATGGCTGACAGCTCCTCTTGTAGTGCAAACAGCCCTTTCAGATTTGACAGCAGCTCATGCTGGGATAAACCAAGTCATCCTTTGTTTTATCAGACAATCTGTTGATACCCTTGCCTGTACTAAATAAGTTAAATAAAAACATCTGCCTTTTGATGATGGAACTCAATAGCACCACAATGAGCGTTCTTGAAGCTCCGAGACCCCCAAAACAGTGTCATCTGTGAACACAGAGACAGACTCACACTCAGCTCATTATTCTTCCACTTTTAATCCTAAACAGATTGCGAGCCAGGGTGGTCGTATCATATTCGTCATTAAATACCTATCAGAATCAATTAGTGATGCACAATAATTCTAAACAAGTGATTTTCACAAAAGCAAGGAACGCTAGCACATGGCAATTACTTTTATTTACATATTTATTTCAACTTTTATCAGTCATTAATGACTCACATTAATTTCATATATATCGTGTATAGTTTAGAAACTTTATTGAACTACTCCACTCGGTGATTATTGGAAAAAAGAAATTAACTAAATATATTTGTTAAAAAGGTAAAACCTTGTCTTGAGATTTTACGGCTTAAAAAGTATAAGCATCCCATTGTCGTCAACCTCATGAGAGTGGAACATGACTGCTCTTCAACGCGTGACTGAGAAAAGCACTTTGGTGGTTAAACTCAACAATCCTGCTGTCGACTTAACTCTTTATACTTTGATTCCACCGTTTTTCCTTTATAAAGCCTTTCATGGTCAAGGCTGTATGTGCTCAAACTCGTGAGGCCAATAAACACAGCAAAAGTGGAAATGTAATTATGTGATAAACATAGTCTTTATGCTTGGCAGAGGAGCAGCTCGATCCACTTCTGCTTGATTCCAGAGAAGACCTCGTCTTTGCAATCGCGTCAGCCCAGATGGTAGGCATTCCTCCTGTAGTGCTTAATGACTGCGTGTGCCAACGTGTCTGTGTGTTTTTACTCAGAGAGAGCTAATTTAATGCCAACTCCCTGAACTGAATGCAAACCAGCCTTCCTCCGCTTTCAACTATTCCATTAACATTTATCAACGTGGAATGCAGAAAAGAAAATACATGGTAAACAGAAAGTGCGTTTCCCATGTTCCTTATGAACGCTTTAATTATTTTGTTTAATTATGCTGTTTTTATCGCTGTTTGTACAACTTTTTGTTGCCTAATTAACAGCAGCAGAACATGAATTCTCGAGATTAGAGTTCCAACCTTTGAGCTGATTTCTGTAACCTTCCAATTATGTTGGAAGTGACTAACTACTTAAAAAGTGTTGATATTAGCCTGTTGATTTGTTGTTCTCTGCTCAGTTATCTGCAGAATGATGCATTGTGGGAAAGGTTAAGATTCACAAGAGCAAACCAGTAATCACCAATGGCCTGTAATGTTACAGTCAATAATATATCATCTTTTTTAAAGCACCTACCACGTAGCTAACGCCCACATTTAAATTCCACTCTGTTTTAGCTAGTGGGTGCGCGTGTCTTTGAATGAGTTAATCCAGTTATCGCATGTGTCTGCCAGGCTACATCAGAATAAATGATGGGTCCCAGTGTGATGATGAATGGTAATTTAGATTTAACATAACTGGACTAACGAGCGCACTAATGACTCCAAAGCTAGCCTGGACAGCTCTCACTCGGCAGCTCACGCCTTGCATCCCAATGAGCTACGGAAAGGGCACCTATCAGCACACACACACACGCACACACAGATACACACACACACAGTGGAAAAACATGCAGAATTGTCTAAATAAATGGATACATACACAGTCATAAATTCACAAATGGTTTTGGCAGGAACTAATAAACATAAACATCCATACACACACACACACACACACACACACACACACACACACACACACACACACACACACACACACACACACACACACACACACACAATGCGCAGGCTGCATATTTGCATGTGGATGGCGTTTGTACAAGTGTGTTAATGAGAGCTCCATGACTCGTGGGGAGCAGTGATGTCAGGCTAATACGAAGCTGATTAATTAAGAATTACACATTGGCTGGTTTTCAACCAATTAGATGCGGTTTTTGCTCAATGACCTTTTGACTGAAGTCTTCTTTTTTTTTTTTTTTTGCTGACGCAAAGACTAATGAAAATAAATGAAAAGTACTTGATCTATTTCAGATATGAAGAGAGAGATTAATTTCTTTTTTCTGAAAGGTCTCTTTCTCAGTCAGACAGGAAGGTTCATTTAAAAGTTTTATTGTCTGAACCATTTGAATATTCCTCATATTTAATGTTTTACTACAAAGCCATTGCAATCATCCGTTAAAATGAACAATTTAGTGGGTCTACAAAGTGGTTAGTGCTTCATCAGAGCTACACTTTCTTTCGCCTCCTTGAATGAGAAGATCAGATATAAGATGCAATGTAGGCATATAGTTCATACATTTTATTTAATGTTTCTGAAATGTAAAGTGGATTGTTGAATAATTGTGGATTGTTTGTGTCATTTGTCACTGGGTGGCTCTGTGATGGACTGGCATCTGTCCAGGTTCCTTCCCACCTGAAGAAAATCTTTGGACGGATGGATTTTTGAAACCACTTGTTTCCGCCCTTCGTGTGGAGGTTCAATAACATTGATACCATAGCGAAGCCAGATAATCTCTACCTTTACAGTCCCTGAAAAAGCCAATACGTGTCCTTCAGCATGCAGCACATATTGAGGTGTTGCGGCAACAGCTTTTTCCTACCTCTGTACTTGTTGGAAATTAGTTTGGACACGAGTTTTAGTGAATACAAAACATGTAGGTGCATACAAAACCTCAGTGTGGTCTCCCATTTTTTTTGGGCTTCCAACATTTACTGAGTTGCATGGAGAAAGCAAGCAACACAGTTACAGCATTCTTATTACACCTTCGTAAAGCAATGATAATTTTAAGAAAAATTACTTCAGCTGAAAGAGTTAGCAACTTAATGGTACGTATTCAGCACCGAATTGAATAGACTTGAAGTGAATAGTGTAATACTATTTGGCGAGCAGGAATCATCTTTTTTCCCCGTCCGTATGAAGAAGCACAGAGCCCCCTTCTTGATCGATTCGTCCAGCTTCTTTGAGTGGTTTTGATCCTTCTGCCCACTAGATTACTGGGGACAGAAGTAAATGTTCCACCACAGACAGAAAAGATATGATTGCTGAAAATGCTGAAGGACCTACAGTACGTTTCCTCAACAGCACGGTTTATATAAAAGCCTCAGTGTGGTCATGCATGTCCAAACCAGTCTGTTGTCCAGATGGACACCTGGGTATCTAACCCCCCCCCTGTTTGTCATAGGAAGTGGTATATTTTGATTATTCCAGGTCCTCCATAAATCCACAGTCATCTCTTTTGTCTTGTTCAAGATTAGGTGATTGTTTCCCCTCCGTGCCACAGATTGGTCCAGCAGTTCTCTGCAATCACCCTCTAGTCCACCACTGACACGTCTTAAAACCCTAGAGTCCTAGAGTGTTTCTGCAGATGACGGGACTGACTTGTACTGCACAGAATGAAGACAAATGATGAGAGTACCCTCCTATGCGGTGTTCCTTTGCTGCTGAACACTTGGCTTCACTTTTTAACCCACAGCGTTCCACCGTAGCATCATTTTTCATCATGCAGGGTTGTCCAACACCCTCCTTTCGCTTTCCATGGGACTTGCAATTCAGAAGTCCTCAAGCTTCGGTAAACCATGGACTAAGGGTTTTTTTTTTTGCTAATGTTGTCACTGTTCTAGGACTCATCACTGTGGTACGTAAAATTGCAGTGAGAAACTAACATGTGGTCAACACTGTCATCATCCTCTTTTGGTTCCCTCATGCATCACAGTCTTTCCTCTGCACTAATGTTGCACCAAAATGACAGTGGGATTGGGAGGGAAGGGCTGAGTTTGAAGAATACTTAAATGTGGTTTTCCGCTGAAGTTGTGCTTAATATCAAAAAGGACCTCATTCAGTGTTTTTAAGACGAGCCAAGGTCACATGTCATGACAATAGTGTCCATTAAACTGACGTCAGTTTGTGAGGATCTTAAAACTGTGGCAAGTGCAGATAAACATTCGGAGTGTGGCATGCACAGATGGAGATAAAAAAAAGCCAGCACAGTGGGGAAAAGAAGAGAAAAGAGAAGATGAGCATGACATCACATGACATGCCCACATTTGCATCACACGTACACGCACACAATCACACAGTCAAGGGGTCTGAGGAGCACTCTAAAGAGCAGTGGAACAACTGCATATTTTATATCTTTTCTCCGTGAAGCACAACTTTCTGGTTGAGTTTGTGCCACGGAGAAAGGGGGTGACAGTGAGAAAAAGAGTGAGGCAGACAGAGCTAAATGTGTGTGTATCGGGGCGGTTTTGGCCAGCCGGCAGCTGTTATAATTCATAAGGGGGGGATGGACAGAGTTGCTCAGCACTCTGCAACTCCGCAAGGTGACCTTAACTTTTCTTCACTCCCTCTCTCAAACACACACTCATATTTTCTTCATTTTTCTTGTCTTCATCTGTCCTCCAATGAAGCTTTCTTGCTGTATGACAACCTCTTTTTTTTTTCTTTATACAAATGGACAGAGAATTGCTGCATCTGTCCATTTGCCTGTTTTTCATCTCATCCTACCTTCACTTTCAGCATCCATATGATTTGCTCCGATGCCTGCTATCATATCGGTATTAGAATTAAATTCAGTTTTAATTATTCAAAGACGTTCATTGATATTTTTAACAGATGTTAATACCATCTCTGAAACTTGAAACTCCTACTAATATTGATCAGGGAGGGCAGTCAGATTTTCTAGCTAATTAGCAGCAAGTTCTCACTCCTCAAAAACACAGTTCACGCAGTACAACTTTTTGCTTGTAATCAATTATAACTTTAGAAAAAACACATCTTGCAAAGACTTCTTTTATTGTTGCTGATGGTTGTTCTGAAGAAACCACAAACACAGGGAATGACAATGATTGTAGATTGTTTTTTTCTGTCTTTTACAACAAGTTAACAAAACAACACTATAACTATCTGCCTTATGAGCTTCAGGCGGTGGATGAACTGTGTTTTTGCCCTCTGGGTTGTTGATTCTATGCATCACTTCCAGTCGGCCTCCCATCCTCCTAGTTTGTATTAATTATCTTTGCTAGATGCCAAACTTGCATTACTGCAAGTGTAGGAATCAGACTCAGCGTGGTCGCACTACTCCTCCGTGGTGTTTCAAACATGTCTTTTATTAGAAAATCCTCTCATACAGACACAAAGGGAGCAAAAACTCTGTGCTCCAAATTACACTGCATGTTTTTTTGCGAAGCTGTGTACGCCATGTGAGAATAATACACCCTGGAGGAGCTAAAATACCATTTTAATGCCACATTAAGATGAAAGGAAAGCTTTTCTGTTACACTAAAATAAGTAAAAGTAAGATATGAAAAAAGTTAATAAATCATTTTTTGTGTAATATTGAAGAATTTAAATCATTTTTTATGGTGCCTTCATGTAAATGGTTACGTCATCCCTGGATGTTACATTTTAAATTGAAAAGCAAGAAACACCCAGTCCACGGCTGGAATGAGGTGGGATGTGATGCATGATCTTTCATTTTCAGGAATGAATATACCTGTTTCTTTTATTTTTAAGCACTGCAGAGGATTTTTTTCTAATTTCATGGTTTAGAAAAAAATCAGTGTGTACTTAATTTGAAAGAGTGTTAAGCTGTACACCTCAGACTTCCAGGAAAAATGTGCAGTCTTGTCATCTGCAGAAATACTCGGATGACTCTGCATGTGGGTTGTATCAGTGATGGAAAAGAGACACAGAACTTGTGGACCGTTTTGTGGCATGGTGTGGCAACAATTATCTCAACTTGACTGTAAACAAGACGAAGGCGATGATTGTGGATTTTTTTGGGCAGCCGGGATTAAGTCAGATATTTTTTCCATCATGGGAGAAGAAGTGGAGGTGGTGGACAAGTATAAATACCACTGTGTTTACCTGGACAGCAGACTGGCCTGGATTGGAGTTATCCACTAATGCTGCCTATGAGGAAGAGCAGAGCAGACTTCTCGAGGAAGCTTAGGTCCTCTGGCGTTTGCAGCAAGATGTCGAATATCTTCTATAAGTCTGTCATGGGGAGTTTAATCACAGCTGCAGTCATCTGTTGGGGGAGCAGCACCAGAGCCAATGACTGAGAGAAATTGAACAAACTGATAAATAACGCTGGCTCTGTCCTGGGGACAGTTCTGTAGCATCTGGAGCTGATTGTGCGAAGAAGGATGCTTCACAAACTGGAGAAGATCATCGACAACCCTGATCATCCTCTTCACAACACATTGATTCAGCAACACTCTTCAGATCCTCTGCAGCACAGACCGCTCCAGGAGATCCTTCCTGTCCACAGCAATAAACGTCTGCAATTACTCTTTAAAGAGGCTGAAATCATGAAAACTACTTCAACATTTCATTTTCCTTCGGGGATTGAATTGACTTTAATTACATTTAATTGTGTTACTTATAAGAAACATTGTCTTGTCCTTACGGTGTCCTGTCTCTTCTATCAGCAAAAGAAAATCAGCCATCAGCCAAAATCAGTCATTTTGGACTCTTGTCCCAGTTGTCTCTTGTGACAACTGTGTATCGCTTCATTAGACCGTCACACACCGGCCGCGATGAAACTAGCTCACAAACCTACAGTGGACATCATGGCAGAGGCGGCCCGCAAAAAAAACAAACATAATTGCAGAGTAGAAAACAAGAATGCAGCTGACAAAACTGCAAACTCGAATTATGGATTTTGATAAAGTGTGTTCTGCGTTAATTACAATGAACAGGAATATCATTAGATTATTTTTCTGAGATGACTTTGTTGTGGACTGGCACCATATCATTGAATTGAATTGAAGTGAATGGAATTAAATTGAGCAACATCATAAAATGCACTTACCCTCCATGCCTGCAGGGGGACCTGCTGAGCTAATGTTTGCCAAAAGTTCATGTTCATTTAAAGAAGAAAACCCCTCTTCCAACAATGAGTTTCAATTAAATTAATTAAAATCTTTAAAAAGTTAAAAAATAAAAGTCAGAACAAAAAATTGAATATTATTGTATTGTAACGTTAATTAATATGAAACCCAGTGATATCATGGTTTTATACAATCTTTGTATTCAGTTTAAGAATCTATAAAAAAAACATTGGTTAAAATTGGTATAGACTTCCCATCACCCTGTCTTCTCACTAATGAGCCAATAAAAACAAACAAACAAAAATCATACTGTTTCCACTTATCACATTTATTCACTCCCTGGAATAAACAAACATACACGACATCTTGGCTCCAGTTTCATAATTACCACTAAGTATCTGTTGGTTTTTGACATTTTTAAGGAAATCCAAAGGTCAGATAGTTTTCCCTGTTTCCCCTAATAGTCATTTAAGTATGGTGAAATACCCTAGCATTTGTTTCTTGTGTGTGTGTGTGTGTGTGTGTGTGTGTGTGTGTGTGTGTGTGTGTGTGTGTGCGTGTGCGTGTGTTTGCATGTGTTTGTGTGTGTTTGTGTGTTTGCACAACCTTGGCCTTAAGTGTAATTTGAACTCACAGCTTTGCCAAATAGAGCAGTTTCTTGTACAGCTCCACTGGTACAACAATCAAAATTAAACAAGAGTTAGTCGGTGGGGAAAACCATGTTTGTGTCGGTGTGTATGTGAGTGTGTGTTTGGCCTAAACCATGTTTGTGTGTGTGTATGTGAGTGTGTGTTTGGCCTACATGTCAGAATATCCCCGATGTCCCCGGTGAGCCTCCCGCCTCAGCTGCCCCCGTCATGATTGCCTTGCTGCGGTTGTCCTGCCTCCATCCAGATCTGTCTTCCATCCCTGACACGTGGGTGCTGGATCGAAGCCCCTGAATCATGTCTGTCCTGAACCTGAAGTCTTGCAGTACATAGAGTAGTGTGTGTGTTTGTGTGTGTGTGTATTTATGTGCATGTATCCCTGAGAGGTTTTGAAAGAATAAGCGGACACATGTTTTAAGCTGCCAAAGATTGCCTGTGTCATTGCCATATGTTTAATTTAGTCTTCTTGTATTTGTATTTCTTTATCTATTTGTATGTGTGTGTGAGTGTGTAAGCCTGCATGTGTATGTGTGTGGGTGCTTGTGCATTCCCACAATGGGGTCAAACGAGAAAAGAGCAGTACAACTTTCTGCTGTTCAGTGATTTTGGTTTGGCTGGCCTTTTGGCTTCCTTTTTGAGTCAGCGGGCTCAGCAAAGTCATCACACCCTGGCAGCAACCAGCACCTTGGCGAAGACAGAGGGTCTGACCTGAAAGAGGGGCATGGAACTGTGGGAAAGACAGAAAGGAGGCAAGAAAGAAATAAGATCAGAGAACAGAAGAAATAAAAATGAAGAGGAGGGCCAGTAGTAAGGGGGAAAATTAAAGTCGCAGCTGTAAAAGTTGGAAATGAGGGGAAAAAGAGGGAAATTGTAGATGGGGAAACTGCTAAGATAAGTGTGGAAGGGAACTATTGTTTCCCTAATAATGACGTTGATTTATGATAAACTTCTTTTAGATTCGGAAAAGAGAAATCCTGTGGTGAACAAGTTAAGAGGATAAACAGAAGCAGACCCTGAAATGACAGAGAGGATATTGTGCCAATTATTTATTTGCATTGGAAAAAGTATATAAAAAGCTTTAGAGTTTGTAGATTTTGAATACATAAATAAAGGGTCAGCGGGTGTAAGAGAGCTAAAAATAATACAAAACTATGAAGTGGGAGAGGTGAAGTAAAATGAAACTGATGGTGGGAGAAGGAAAAATAAAGAAAGGAGGGATATAGGGCTGGATATGGAGCCGCTGTGCAGTCATTAGACAAATTACATGTACGGAGAGGTTACAATGACTAAAACAGCTTCTAATTGTCTTTAGGAGTGTCAAATTAAGTTTGCATGGCTGGTTTTTCTCAGTTGTCTCCAAGTTGCCTTGTGATGGGAATTACTACAGCTATTAAACCGGGAGCCTCATGGAGGAAGTAGGAGCTGTTGATTTCAAAGTAGCTAAGGTTCCTTAGCAGATGTTTGAAGGAACATCTATGGTTGCAGCAGGTGTTCAGTGGTTTAAAAGCTAAAAGAAAAACAGAAAACAAGATGACTGGGAGTTCACGAATTAAAAAGAAAAAAAAATCAAGCAACTAAACAAGCAAGCAACTAAAATATGAAACTAGTATAGGGCGCAGGAAAGGGAGAGAAGGAGGGACCAGCAGGAGCAGATGAGGAGACTGGGCAGTCATTTATTCAGGAATAAAACTAAGCTCACAAAAAAATAAATAAATAGCAAAATAACAAAGCTTGTGAAATCAGAGTTGGGATGAGAACAATGCCAACACCATGACCAATGCACAATTAATCATGTCCCACCGGGTGGCAGGACGTGAAAGAGGAAGAGAGCACTGATGAAGGAAAGGTGGAGAGAATGATGAGTAATTTCGGATAGAAAACACCAGCAATGGGCAATTTAGAAAGGAGGAGAGTTGAAGAGAGACAATCTTTCATCAGCACTGTCACTAGTTCTAGATTAACATGTAAGGATCTTAGAAGTTGGTTTCAAACTTACATATATCATATATATTCTTCCCTCCTGTGTTATTAGTTACTTTTATTCTTCTCTGTTTCATGTTTCTCTAAGATTCAAATTGGTGAAGGAAGAATATTCTGGGTTTGAACCTGCTGATCAGTGTAGATACTTCTGTCAACATGCTTTTTGGTATTTTCTCTCTGAGTCCAGGTGCACTGGCTTGAACCTTTGTGATACGTGATAGGATATAGTATTTGGATAAAACAAGTCTTTACTATTTAGAATTTGTTCAGACTAACAGAGGTACGGATAAAAAAATGTCTGGAAGTAAAAATCTGGCATATTCCTTAGTTGTTTTCTCTCTCTTCCTGTCTTTCTTCCATAACTTCCTTCCAAACCACAAGCGATTGCCCTGAGATGGTAATCCTGTATCACTGTTTGTATAGTATCAGTTAATTTGATTAAAGTCAACCTTCATTGTGTGGTTTTAGGGACAGCTTTAAAATGTTGACCCCACATTTGGGTTTTAGTTTACCCTGCTCCTCATAGAGCCTGGATGTTGGATGGGATAGGTTTGTATTTCATTTTCGTTTTATTCGGTCCTCAAACTCTTTCAAACGAATTTGGCCCGCTATTGGATACCGTTTCTTTCTTTGTCCTTCCTTTAACTTAGCTGAAGTGCCAGTACAAAAACTTTTATTTTGACATTATGTATCTTTTTCCTTCTATTTGCAGAACTAGAAAAGAAAATGAGAGATTAGGTTTACAAGTCTCTCTTCATTTCACAGATGAAATTAATGAACTGGATTTCGTTGCATTTCGCATCAGATGAAAATTGTTGTTGAAACACCCACAGAAAGCCAAGATTTGATCAAACAATGTGTTACCTACTATTTTTTTAATCCCTTATTACTTTTTTCTGTTGGAATTGTAAATAGCAAAACTTTCCCAGGGTGGTATCCAATGGCAACACTGAAAATGTCCATTTTCACATAGATGAGTCGAGTAAAATGCATGGCTTTTAGAGTTTATTAAATCTAGAGGCTTCACAGACAAATATCCATGCGACAAGAAGAAATGCACACAATCACGACTGCACACACATACTTGAGGGAAATCCAGAAACAAAACACGCTTACAAAGTTTCACCCCAGGCAGCCAGAGCAGGCATATAGTCCCGTGGGAAAATTCAAATCTGAGACAATTCAACGCTCTTAACTCTTATACCTAAAGAACTTTAAAGCCTATATGCAAACGTCATGGAGCTTTTAGAACTGAGCATTTAAGTCTCCAGGGTCAAAAATCACTTTAACTTACAAGCTGAAATCTCCTGATCAAAAGAGACACGCTCAAGGACAGAAGCCATTCATTCGAATATCCCACTCTGTGGCAAACAGAAACTCACCAAGACCATCCAGTTTCACTCACACATCCTACAGAGTCCTTGAACAAATGGAGAGGCAATATTGCATGCCGGCGCTCACGCGGTACACACATACACCTACATATGCAGAAGCATCACAAAGCACTGCACCATTGTGTGACTCTCCGTGACTGATTACTTCAAGGGTCGGTAGCTCCCACCGTCTGACTCAGCGAGACAGACTGCAGCTGTCCAGCCCTCATCGTGCAACTGCATAAACCTGCACACACATTTTTCTGTAGATGCACAGTCGTGTGAAAAACAAGGAACATCCTATTTCAGTTATGAAGCTTTATGTATCAGGACTTCAGTATCTCACCTGAACAACAATGCAAAACATAACGGGCTTAATTAGATATTTATTAAAAACTAAGCTATGAATCAAAAAAGCAGTGTTTCAAAAAAGTACACTCGACGATTCAACTGCGTGCACAGCCTGCTCCGGCAGTAATAACTTCAAGTAATAATTTTCTGTATCGTGTTTCCAGTCTTCCTCATCATTGTGGAAACATTTTGCTCCACTCTTCCATTGATTGAAATTACTCTGACAGACAACCTGAGTCGTTTCATCCATGAATTTAATTTGAAAAGCAAGCTAGGAGATTCTTCTGATTTTCAAAAATATAGAACAACTATTTCATGTCTTCAGTACAAATCCTGCTGTCTGCTTTATTCCAGTCTCAGGATACAACATTACTCTCTCTTGTGGCGAAGGAGTAAAAAGAAAAGGAAAAAAATCCTTGAGGTTAAATTGACCACGTGACCTTTTCCAGTTCCACACATTTCCGGGCCTCTCTTTGTTGCCTGAGCAGCTCCCGAGTGAAGGAGTGGAGAGTGAAGGAGTTAAATGAATGTGTGACCAAAGGAGCGAAGTGCATTTCCTTTTTGCCTCCTCGCCTAAAGCTGTAATGAAGCCTTGGTGAAGACGCTGAAGGCTCTTCACACAACTCAAGGAGTATTTTAGACATTTTGATTGTTGGCCTCTTCCCAGCACCTGTGTGGGAAAGATCTCAGAGAAATGGTCAGACCTGTAACGGCAAAACCAGCACGAGCAGAGCAGACAGTAAATGGCTTAAACAAGTCGATAAGATGCTTCCTATTCTCCTGACGAGCGTAAGCTACTTTTGGGCATCTTTATATCTCTTTTATGCAAATGAAATTAAAGCCTCTATACTCTGTACACAATAATCTTTATGACTTTTAAACTCTTTAATGCCTGACATATAAAAAAAATATATATTTTTTTTATAGTTTTAGTTATACATTGAAATCAAACAACACTTCAATGTTGTATTTAATTTGGCATGAATACATTAGGTATTCAATTTATTTCTTATAATTTTTTAGTTTGTATAAAACTTTTTTTTTTATTGCGCAATGGTGCAAAGCTCTCAGAAATCCATGTATCAAATATGATACAATCCGGCATTTTGGGGCTAATCTGGTTTAGCTACATATACAGTAGGTTTATGACTATTGCAGTTAGACCAAAATACAAGAATGTACACATTTCCAGTCTATCATGACTCCAAACTTTGATAATATTAAATGAAGTATAAATTGAAACCAAATTCCAGTTTAAATGAAGTCTAACTTAAACCAATAGCACCAAATGAAAAAGGTTGTCAAAGGTTCTGTTATGTGCATTTGTTTTCTTGTGGCAGGTTAAACTCACTTTTAGTTATAGTGTCTATAAAGTTTTCTGACAGTAGCTACATGCAAAGACCTCTTTTTAATCCCCCAAAAAAGAAAGAAAAAAGGCCAAAAATGACACATCAGAATCGCAGCAGTTATGTGTATAGTTTGTCTTGGCCTTCCTTGCACAGCAACATCCAGGAGCCTCGGCTTGTTCCACTGCAAAGTCACTATAGTGGTAGAAAGCTGCTGGTTTTAGTTTCATAGCTATTTCACAGGCTTCAGGAAATAGCTTTAAATGCGTTCTCCAGATAACATGCTTGTTCTTGTGGTTTTATATCCATATTGCACATCACTGATAAAGTATTGTTCACACAAGGAGCCTCCAAGATCCTGGGATGAATTTAAATGTCTTTACATCCCAGTCTCCTACACAATCAATGCAAACACTGCCCTCACACTTGTTACTTTTGCGTGCTTTGAATGAGAATCTGCATTTCCTCTGATGCAATTTATCCCTGCTTCAACCCTTCCACCCTGTGTGCCGTTCACCCCATTTTATTTTCTGCTAAATAACATTTTGCATTTAATCTGTCCAATCAATATCTTTTCAGTCACAGAACTGGAATTCCAATTTTAGGTCCTGAAAAGATTCAATTTAGAAGACAGCCATGTTAGCTTGATTGAACTTGATAACATTAATAAAAACACAACCTGTCTTTTGCACTTTGTGTTACGTATTGATATTCAGCAAAATTCTTCTCAATTTTATATGTGATGCAGAAGATTATTTGAGCTTCTAAGGGTATTTTGGTGACTATCAATTGTGACCCAAAATGTTTTTTGTTCTTATTTCATCACTATGCAACCAGTAAAAACATCATCTAACATTCACAAGCAATTCAGAGTAATGCTCTATTTCTATCCTTCCGTCTTTTTGAGGAGGAAATTCAGGAAGAGGAAGTTTATTTAAGGAATCGGGCGTGGCCTATTTACATTTCTTTGTCTGGGACTGTGCTGGTACGTTTGTTTGCTTGTGCTAGGTGTTAGGAAAGGTAGTATCGGCACTGTCACTACCTGGAGCTTGCAGAACGGAGCTTGGTCTGTTGAAGGTGGCAGTGCTGGTGTGGCTTTGGCAGCCAGTACGTTCCCACCTGAAGACCCTGAGACATGTCAGTAGTTGCTGCTCACAGGTATATAGTCAGGTTGTGCTAAGGCCTTTACTGAGTACTAATCCTTCTTGGAGCACAAGTTTCTTGTGTTTATTTGAATCTTTTTTTACTGTACAGGGTAACATTTTTCCCACCACCAGCCCTTTGCCTCCTAAATTGCTGGTGACACCAGACCTTTCTCCATTTTTCCAACAATTTGATTGCTCATGGCATTGGCCTGTTGGCTATAAGGATTTCTAACCAATATATCCTTGTGGTACAGAATGGTTTGGAGTTATTCATATGGGATTTTAGTGTTTCCTTTGTTGACTTTCTCCAAATAAGCCTTAAATGATCCATCCCATCCCACTGTTTTGCATCCTCCAGTGTGGGTATTAAAACCAGTGGTACTGTACACTTAACTTAACTCTAAAAACTCTGCCATTGACATTGTTAATTGGCCGACAACTTCCATCGTGACATAGCACAATAGTTACCATATAACAAATACACAATTATTAGTTTAGACTAGGGCTGGGCGATATGGACCAAAAGTCATATCTCGATATTTTCTAGCTGAATGGCGATACTCTGTATATATCTCGATATTTTTTCTGCGTCATAATTGGGGTTTCCCCCAAAGCATTATAGCATAGCATCTCTGTTAGCTTCATTTTTTTCTGAGGCAAACCCTTAAAAAAACAACCAGTTTTAATACAAAGCCTCGTGCCAAATGTCACACAGGTTCCTTTATTAACAGGTCTGCACAATATCAAAATGTATAAAACAAATGAAATAAAAATAAACTGCCTGCATATATATAATAAAAATGCTTCTTGAATAAAATAAAACAAATATCCCTTTCCTGCATAACAATTAAATTAAAATACACTGTACAATTAATACAATGTAGACAGTAACAGGCAGACTTTTCCACTGAGGTTGAGAGTTGTGCAAATAACAAAACATTTGTGCAAATCTCAAATAAAACATTCAAGTCAATTTGTCACAAAATAAGCTATATCAAAAGAAAAAAAAAATATTATTTATTTATTTATTTTTTAAATCGATATAAACGATATTGTCTCGTACCATATCGCGTTTGAAAATATATCAATATATATTAAAATCTCGATATATCGCCCAGCCCTAGTTTAGACTAGAGATAGTTTCTAAGTTTTTAAGCATCAATTGCAGTGATCACTGTAAATATTTGAAGGTTTGTAAACCCAATAATCTACTACAAGGACTAGACCTTCCTTAGAAGTTGAAGAGATGCACATGGAACTTGATGGTGTGGTGAGGAATCATATAAATCTAAAAATCTACTGAGTGAGTAAAGAAAATTAGAAATCCCAGCAGAAGGAAATATTGTTGCTCTTGGACATGTAATTATGTTATTGACACATGACATTGTGATCTGACACTATTCTGCAGCTGTCATGGCCGACGTAGCCATGAGCCATCCTGCCTACAGACCAGGTTACTGTTCCAAACAGCACCGTAATGACCCGAGAGCCGGGATACGCTTCTCAATGGTTTTATGTTCAGTGAAACATACGAAGACACAATACAATCTTCTCGGGACATTGACTTTACAGAGTTGCTTCTAAATTGAGACATATCGTCACTTTAAGATGTGTGGGATTCAACTTATACGACTTAAACAAAAGCATGTGTTTTAAATCTTTGTTTTGCCGCACCAATGGCTGTTGTATACTTGTTTACACTCATTACGACAGTTTGATAAAGCGATGGGCTCATAAATAAGGTCATGGTATTATTTTGTTGTGCTTCCAGTTTGGCGTTATTTTCCTACAACCGAGTATTGATTTCAGATTTTGGAGCCGGTGGGCTTAAGGTTTTTGCCAGGGAATTCATCAAAAATTAAACCTCAGTGCTTGAACAAGTGAAGTCTTATATTCCAGGCTGATTGAAGAAAATTGAGATAAATTATGGTGTTTTTTCACAAGCAATGATTAACTTTAGCCCCCAGTAAAAAACAAAAAAAGACAATTATCTTTCTGTCAATTGCCCCCCCATGAATGAAAAAGGCTGAGCTATAATCCTCAATGTTTTCTACTTCTCAGGGTTTTTTTAAGTAAGTGTTTGTAACTGAAGACTCAGAGTGAGTAATTTTTGAGAAAGATGGGTGAATGTGAAAATTAACTGCAACTCTAGAAATCTAATACGCTGGTGGAAAACACTTTTCAGATAAGTTTTAAATTACGTGTGGTAATGTAGTCATCACTGCTCACCAATCACTACGCTCCTTTCCACAGACCAAAGCTGATGTTAGACATTAAAAAAGAAACGAATCACACTGAACATAAAGTCAATATTGGTTGTAATCACAGTCATAAAGTTATAATGTTGTTTTGTATTTTAGTGGCACTTTTAACACAGACATTCTGCCTGCGTATTGATCGGAGTCCTTTTAAGGTTGATTGAGCGTAATAGAGATGAACTGATGGTTCACTGTATTTATTCATTTTAATGTTTTCACTAGTTTGCAGTAAGATTTGAATGTTTGCAGCGCAGACTTGTGGAAGCAACTCTGCAGAACTGAAAGCCAATCAAGATTATCTATTTAGGTTTTATTGTCCTGTATTTCATAGATTCATATCATACATACTGTATGTGTTTTTTACTGTGTCAAAGAGCACACAGAAACAACATCAGGGTTTAACTTTAAACATGAGGGTTTAGTAATCGTGTAGAGTAATGCTTTATACACAAGATATGTCTTTTAGGAAAATTTGACTATTAATATCCACATTCCTTCTATCTACACCACTTCCTGGTATTTTATATATTATTTATTTTAATATAAATTACAAATCTTACCAAAACTGTATTCTCTTTTCTGCAGGTGATATAAGTATGGTGCTTTTCCGGATAGTTTAATTTGACTACAGTCTCCCTGTGCCTGTGTTTTCTTGTTTTATTTTTGGTTCTCCAGTAATCTTAAACATCTCTAAAACTTCTGTGGTGACAAACATACCTTTGCCAAACAAAAAGAATCTCAGTCTGGGATTTACAGTCTGAGTTGTTTTCCTCAAGCTTCCGACCCCTTCCACCCCCAATCATTAACTTATGTTATAGATTATAGTTTTATAGAGTAGCAAAGTTGTAAAACATAACGAATATTAATAATAAACAAAACAACCTGTATGTTATCTCAGACTATTTTGTTGATGAAATGATTTGAGGTATTTTCCATGGCCGCTTTAACACTCGGGATCCAAGAATACAGCAGAAGATGTTGAGATGTTGCATGTGAGGGTTTGTGTGCACAGGGGGGGAAAGATTGATGAGTAAGGCTTTGACCTTTGGGTGTAGGCTGCAGCAAAGACACATGTAATAACATCGCTCTCGTTCTCTGTCCCACACGTGCACCCACCCACCCACACACACACACACACACACACACACACACACACACACACACACACACACACACACACACACACACACACACACACACACAGAGCCAAGCATAAACACTAGTGATAGTATCTCTGTGGTGGGTTGGCTCTAAAGAGTCTCCTCCATCACTGACTGCAGCAGCTCTTTAACTGCAACAGAATTTTCACTGTTTTGAAAGCACACACACTAATGCAACAGCATACATGCTGACTCAAATAAGCAAAAAAAACACACACACAGACACACACACACACACACACACACACACACACACACACACACACACACACACACACACACACACACAGACACACACACACACATATGTGCAGGCAAACACACACACATGCTGTTTCAGGGATCATGGCTCTGTCCTGTAACACCACTGCAGAGGTTACTGCAGCCCATCTCATACTAATAAGAAAAAGAACAGCTGAATAGGCATTTTGACACAGAAACACGGTGTGTGGCAAACACCAGTCAGTCCCTGAGCACTCACACAAAAACAAAACATTATTCATTCTTTCTAATGATTTTTTACCATAATTAATAGTTCACATAGCAACAAGTAAGACCACATCCTGGATGACAGGTGTCTATGTGGCAAATGAGAATAGAAGAAGAGCTTTTCAAAACCTTTAGACACCATAACATGACACCCCCCCCCGCCCATACTATACATACTAAATAAAAGTTATGAATTAAGTCACAACAAGATGATATTGTGGTTAGCATTTATCAGTGCGTATGTCTGTGGGAGCTGAACAGCTTCTCGTGTAAAACAGGACTTTATAAAGTACAAAGTAGCTGTTGGACAATTAATTATCGACATGTACTAATGTTAAGTGAGTTTTCCTCCCCCTCAATCTCTCCTTTTACTCACTGAGCCTTGACTGAATCTTCTAAGTCGTTTTTATCTTTGCCGTTGTATCATCTGTAGACTACTTCAGTGTTGCTCGTGCACTTCTGTAATTGTCTGACATCCATCTAAAAAAAATCCCATCATAAGTTTCACCCTCTTCACATGTATTTCAAAGGGAACGTGATACACTGCTGCACTTAGTTGTATGAGCATATGAATCTCTATCCTTCACTCCACAGCTTTAGCATTCAAGGGACATTAATAGAAACAAGTGTTCAGACCAAATCTATAATCTACAACTGCACGCAGTAGGGAACAAGGAATGGAAACAAGCGTTTTGAACAAGCGTTACTTCACTTTGTAAAGAGAGATTCAACCCAGAATGCTCAAGAACTCTGTGTAAAGCATCCTCCTGACCAATTCAATACAATGCATGGCACCAATTCACAGCAAAAGTTGTTTCCAGGCACCAAACACAGAGGTTTAATAAAGTGCAGATCAGTCTTGATTTTGGTGCAATCCCCATCCTGAGTTAGAAAAAAGAGGGGAAAAAACTAGTTATCACTGAATAAAAAAATAATATTTGGAGATCTGATATGACAGGAAAAATGGGATATCTGGCTATGAGCCACATCGTTGGAGAAAAGAAGACTAAAAAGAACAGAGCGAGGAAGGAGCCTGGTGCATCATGGGAGGTCCCCCAGCAGTCTAAGCCAGTGTTCTTCAATCCAGATTCATAAGGCCTACTGCACACCATGCTTTACATATTTTCCTGCCTTCAAACACCTGAGGGAAATGAACAGATCACCAGTCACCTCACTGAGGTCTGCACAGGCCTGTTAACGACCCCTTCAGTTGAATGATAACGGCATAACCGAGGAATTATTCAGGGCTCCTGAGCTATGCTTTTTCAAAAAGTCATTTTCAGCCTGAATCAAAAGGTAGAGGGGATATCTGCATCCCAAATACATAATCACAACATCCATTCTTAAATGTTTCATAGTGGAACTTTAGTTACTGTACACAACCAGTGCTCTGGTTCACACTCCAACGTTACGGTGATGTAATTCATAGCGCTGCACAGATTACCCCACCGCAGAACCCAGTTCGAGCCTCATCTGTTCACCCGTTCACCTTCATTGTCAATTATGGTTGGATTTGGTTAGACGTTAAAAGAAACCCGTGGTCAGGTTTTGATATTAATAAACACGTTGGTTACAAGCTGGCGCGAAGCGGCTTCCCTGCACGGAACGGTTTGCAGAGTCAAAACGCTACCATCTTACAACATCTGCCTTCATTGTGACGTTAATATCTTTTCAGCATGTGGACCGACATCCTCTCTCTGCTGCTCCTGGGGTGGCTGGTCTGGATTATTTTTGCTAAAACGCAGTTTTTAACACAATCACTTCAAATAGGAAAGTACGCACAATTTCAGAGGCTGCACACATGGCCAGGGGGACGTAAACTGAGCTGGGGGAAAATGTCCATAGCATGAAACATAGTTCAGGACTTCTGAATTGTGTTTTTAATGTTTTTCTTGGCTTGAGTCAGCCCAGTCACTGCTTTATTAAGGCAGAGCGATGTTGAAGGGGTCTGAGCGGAGTGAGTCGGAGAATAACTGACGGGGAAATTGCAGAGGGAAATTATTGTTATTCCACAATTAAATTATATGTACTGGGTGGAATCACCCCTGACAGGGCTGACCATATCAGCACGCCTGGTGTGTGTGTGTGTGTGTGTGTGTGTGTGTGAAACTTTATACGCCTACCAAGGCCACTGAGGCTGTACTGGAAGGGAGGAGAATGTACAAAGAGAATCGGAAGGAGGGTGAATTAAAGAGAAAGAAGAGTAACGTCAACAGAGTGAGCAAAAGCAGAGTATTTTAGGGCTGAGTGGGTGTTAGTAAAAACACTGCAAAGTCCCGTAATGACCCTTTTTGAGCCGTCATGACGACAACAGTGGATGTAAAATAAAGCGTCCGTGATTTTTGTGGGTGAAGTCGTCCCGCAGTTAGACTGTATGTTTAGGCACAAACATATCGCAGTTCCTGTAAAAAAAGAAATACTTTCCTCCTGAATTAGGTCCATTTCTCAAGGAGAAATCTGACCTTGTCTGAAAGCATTAAAAACACCCTGTCAAATGTGAAAAATGAACTGGCTTCAGATACAGTATAAAAAATGACAGCTCAGTCTTCATTGCTTCTGAAACAACAATTCGTTGAATACACAAGGTTTCGTTTCGGGTGATATGTAAAGTAGCTTACACTCGCTCTGTGTTCTTTTCCATTGAAATAAATTATCTGTGAAAAGTAAGAAAAAACATAGACGAAGGGCTACACTGGCTCTTGTTGATGTTGGCTTCAACGAGCCTACGAAAAAACGGATTGCCTTATAAATTTGTGGATTTCCCGTGCAGCATTGCTCTTTCATTTAGTCTTATTACATTTTCAGCTTGTTTTTTGGGTTTTTTTTTCCAGCATAAAAAGTTGACCATGATCCATTTACCTAAAAGTTTACCAGCATCTTCCTTTTATTGTTTAGTTTCTGGCTCCTAGACGATAACATAGGACTTTGCTCATTGTGAAATATAGTGGGTGGTTGTTGCTTAATTCAGAGAAAATAAATATAATTGTGAATGTGAATATGAACCCTAGTTATTGTGATATTTTATCCCCGTTCTGTTTTAACTTGATTTCATTTGAAAATAATCCGTTTTTTGTATCTCAGGACTGCAACAAATTCCAATAAAAGTTGGAACAGTAAAGTATTTACCTCTTTGCAATGTTTCCATCTGTTGTTCCAGCACTTGTGAGGCATGCTGGCATTCAGAATATAAAGGAATTAAGTATTTAAGTTATTTTGTCCCATCAAACAAACTTCTTCACGCTTCTTAACACATAATGTTTGTCCTTGTGGCATTTTTCTTTGTTGAAACTCCCCACGTCTGCGTTATTGTTGCCGTTGCGCGTATGTGAGGAGCCCTGATACAATCCCGCACCTTCACAGATAAGAGTCTAGCTGTTGCGCTCGTTGCTTTAAAAGTCTTAAGATATGGATATGGAATATGGATTTGTGTAACTACAGCTATTTCCAGCAACTTGAATAGTCCGTGTTGAATGGACGGTTGTTTGAGATGTCGACACCCCCTCTGGACAAGGTTAATACAAGGTTGTTGGCTTTTTTGCACAGTAAAGTTTTAAATACCTACATGGTGCTTGACAAAGGTTTCCCAAAGTAAAACCTTTTTCAAGAGATTATTCATGTGGCTTCTTGAATCATTAGATTATATATATATATATATATATATATATATATATATATATATATATATATATATATATATATATATATATATATATATATATATATATATATAAAACATGATAGAAGACAAAATATAAACCTCCTTCGTCACACTTTGGTGATTCTCCTTCCATCTTTGCTACTTAAAGACTCAGCCATTTTATACTAAATAATCATTACAATGATTCGTTGGCATTAGTTTGAAATAACATTATTATTGTTATTTTTCTTTCCCCTCCTTGTTAGCACCCACTTGTCTCCTAACCATGTTTTTTTATGGAACATGTTGCAGGCTTGAAATACAAAACCAGATGTCTATAAAATTAAGTCGTCAACAGAGAGAATGAAATATTCTTGCTCCACACAGGCTATTAAAAAAAGAAAAAAAAAGATAGAAACAAAGTAAATTGAAGATATGCTGTTATTTTTCTATCTGCATTTTCTATATTGTCCCAACTTTTTCTGATCTGAGTTTTACATGCGATGGAAGGCGGAAATGTTTATCTTCCTGTTTTCGTATTGCTCAGTAATGAGGAAGCTGTTTGTGTTCTGATTTTCCCGCCATCTGTTGAATGTTTAATAGATGCAGTTTTACCAGCTTGTATGAGTCCATCAATGAAACCTCAAAGTGAATTGCTTTGATGGAAAAGTTTCTTTTTCTGCATTTCTCCCCCCGCTCTCATTTCTGCCTCCAAGTCTCTATATGAAAACCAGAGTGAATCAATAAGCATTGTGTTTCTGCAACGTTCTCAGTGGGGCCGCATGTATGTTTTTCCACCCTTGCTTGTACAGTAATGAGTGACCTTGTTTTCCTTTAGGTCGATACTGCATATGGACAGTGTAGTTTATAAGACAGCTAACAGTCAGAGGCAACAGGGACCTGCTTATGAATAAAACATGAAAAGCAGAGGCACAGATCAAAGCGGTGTATATTCATGTGCGAGTGTGTATTAATGGATGAAGTTACAAGTCCATGTGATTACTGTACAACAAAAATAGATGGGACACACCTTAGTTCAAAAGAAGGGAAATGCATTTGAACCATAAGAAGGATAAAAAACAGACTAAATATGTTTAGTGGAATAGTAGAGGTTTGTATTAAAATACAAGCTTTCTTGGCTTAGTAAAAAGTTATGTACATGTATACATATATACCTATGTGTGTTGCATTGATTTAATAAAAAAAAAAAACTAAGAAATTTGAATATTCAAAAAGTCAGAGACAACATGACACAAAAAAGCCCCCTCAACAGGAACAAATTACACTATGTTACTTTTTTCTCTCTGTATGGTTAAGATGAGGAAGTACACGGGCTTTACGCAGCCCCCTGTATCACAAGCTCTCTTTTAGTAATTTTTTTAAAGCACTGTTTGCTCTGATTGGCTTAAAATGAGAGAGGAGTTCAGGCAGCTACTCATCTTTTGTTAGAGGTGTGCCAAACCAGCCACTGGCACGAAACCAGTGCGGTTTAAGGTGATGTCATTCAGTTTAAAGTCCAAAGGAAAACAAGGCCCAGAGTACAAGTGAGGTGTTTCAGGAGGTTTGCCTTCTGGAAGTGAGAAATATGTCTCCATGGCTTTTGGCTCTGTATCATTTTTTATCTCTTACATGCAAAAACCTACTCAAAGAAGGTGATATAACTTATAACTAAATACTTCAGCATAAGGGGAAAAGGAGGCTTCTTTAATCACATCCAGTTTTTGCTAATCCGTGTTGCTTTGTGCAGCTTTTGACTGTCGTTTTGTGATTGAACATTAATGAAAATGTGTTTTCGAAACATCTAGCGACCTCTGGCTTTTCTGACTTCTTTCCGACTAGTAGGATGAGAAGCTTCATTTTTATTCTGAGAAGTAACTAAATAAGCACTTGAACCTGCCGTTGCACAAAATGTGATCTGACAGCTGTAACCACCAAACGAATAAATGGCCCAGAGGTTGTAGTTTTTTGTATTTTTTAACATTCTGTTTCCCTCTTGTCTTCCCTTTTCCCCTCTATGTTATCTCTATCCAGCACCCTCAACAACAACAACATCACCCTCATCCCCCTGTCCAGCTTCAACCACATGCCCAAGCTGCGGACGCTGTGAGTACACACACACACACACTCACACACACACTCACACACACACACACACACAACTTCAAACATGGAGATGTTAATAAACACGGGCTCCGTGGTTTAACATGGAAAGTGAACTAATGCTCGCAGAAGCACACACTCCCACCGCATGAGCACACACGTTTAGCATAGCAGCGGGGTCTGTGTGTCATCATCTAATCATGCCATAATAAGAGACCTTCTAAACCCGTCTATTGTTTCATGACTGTGAATAATCATGTGGCTATTATGTGCACACAAGTACACTTTAGGACACACACACATACGTAGACACTCAGGGGCGGCTGCAGTGACGCGCGCACGCGTGCAAAGATGCTTGAGTAATGGTAAACTCATTAATGCCACAAGAAAGGCTTGTTAAGGCTCTATAGTTCGATCTGCTTTGATTCATTAGATGAAACCCCCTCTGCTGATGTAAACACACACACACACACACACACACACACACACAAACACTAACGCACAAGTTTGAAGCCAAATCATGCCAACAGATGGATGTGAAGAGGGCTTTGATTTGTGAGTGTGTGTGTGTGTTTTCTCTCTCTGTTTAATTGTATGAAAGTGATATTTTAGTTGCCAAGGCGATGGCACAACATTTAAAAGAGTCTCTGCGACATCAGCGGACACATTCCTCCTGATCACACTGGACTTGAATTCCACCGAAAAACAACCAGCAAAAAAATGGGATTTCCTCCCCAAATGATAATTTTTAAGAGTTTCACGTGTAGTCACATAGCTCTCCTTATCATTAAGAAATGGAGATAGTTAGAAAAGAACTACAACAACAAGAAAACAGGGCATCATTCGCAGAGGGCGACTTATGTATTCAAACCATTTTGGTTATTTGCCTGTTGACCAACAACGTTCATCTACAGTCACATATAGCGAGGTTTCTGTTTTTCCTTCATATTCCTGCTGCTGTAGTGGCAATACAGCTTGAAATCAGCCTTTTGAAATTGGATTTCAGGCACTAGTGTGGTTACACAGTTGCCAGCAGATTGAGGGCAGAGTTACCAATATCCAATATCTTTTAATCAGACATCCTCGTCTGCCTGTTTTCTGTCAACACCTAGTGACTGTCTCCTCTGATTTCCTTGTTTTCCCTCCTCCTATTTCCTCCTTAGTGTTTATGAATCCCATTTCACATTTGTTTCATCCTTTTTTTCTATCTGTGGTACATCTCATATCATCTACAATAAACTGTCTTCTTCTGCTCGCCCTCATTACTTCCTTCCCATTCATTTCTCTTCAAAATGTTTGGACTCACTTTGTTCTTACTATCCAACTCATTTCTTTCACTTCCTCTTTCCATCCTATTCCTTTCTTCCATTTCACTTTTTTCCTCTCTATTCTTGTGCGTTTGATTTCCTTCTTTCCACCCTTCCGTATTGTCCTCTTCCTCCTTGTTCTGTCTTTCCTTTTTTCTTTTCATCCAGAGTCCCCATCTTTGATCATTACGCGTTTTTCTCCCGCGTTCCCTTCTCATCTTCAGCCTACTTGCCTTCTTTTAATTATATTTTCTTTCTTTTCCTTTGCATTCAGAAACTCAGGATGGAAATAGCTGCTTTAATGAATCAAATGTTTGAAGATGTCTCTGGTGAGACGTTGTGGAGATGCGTAAAGCTACGTCTTGATTAAATTGTTTTATCTTGCCTGCAGTCTTAATTTGTGATTTATTCAAACAGATAGTAATAAATGTAAGTGTTTAATTCTTTAGTTTTTTTCTTACCTCGCCCACTTGGTTGTTTTCTGTATAGCTTTACTATCTCCACATATTCTATAAAGAGAAATGATATTAGATCACCGTGTCTGGACCAGAGTCGTCAGTGGAAAGATGAGGACTAGCACTGCTCCAGTGTGTCTGTGTGTGCGTTTATGTGTAATTCACTCCACTAAAGATTCGGCCAGAAACCCTCTGGGTCAGGTCCTAAGAATAAACCCACACTGAGAGAGCCCCACAAAGACTCTCACCTGCCCCCGTGCACAATGCCCGTGGTCACCCTGAAGCATCAGACGCAACAGAGACGATCGTGCTGACTTCCAGCGACACACAAATGCAGCACTTTCCCCTTACCCCCCGCCTGCTCCCATTCTCCCCTGTGTTTTAATCCTACTTGTCAGTAATTAAGGCTAAGCAGGGGGGTGGCTGAGACGTGGCTATCTCCAGGCAGGGGTTTGACTATAAACTGGATTTATAATGGGAGAGCGGTATTAAATCCTGCTGCCCCTGCTGCTAGCATCAATGAGACCATCTCTGTTCCATAACAGGATTTGTCCTCTGCTTTATTACAAAAGGAGGCCTGTCTTCTGAAAGGGTAGATATCCCGGCTGGCATATAATACGCTGACAAGACATTCTGCTGTTCATCTGCTGTCCTCCTCCCCGTCCCCGGCTCTCCTGAGCCGGTGCAGCCTGCAGAGCCTGAAACAGCCCCACATGCACTTTATTCTGAGCAATTAATTAATACTACAAGTTCAATTTAAACATCCTATTAGTATCTAATGTCACTTACAATAGCATAATATGAATCTAAACGACCAGTTTAAACTCTCAGTAGCATCTGTAACGATCACTTGATAAGAGAATCATTTTGGATGATTTACCACAACAAGTACCAAATACATGACCTCCACTTCACCGTGTCTGCAGAGATTTGGATGTAGATTTCATCCCAGATCTGTGAACTGCCTCCACCAGCAAGTTGCTGGCTCTACCAATATATATATATATATATATATATATATATATGTATGTGTATGTATATTTCTTATTTTTTTACTTTTTTAAACTAACATTTTTAACGCCGTGGCCACACTTCATCCATCTCTGTTCTGTCAGAGTGGAGGGGAAACCAGGAAACTAAATGGTTTTTGACAAGCGAGTTGAGTAAAAAATACACCATCTTAACTCTACTCTTTTCAAATGTTGAACCAACTCAGCTCCATCTTTATTGAGCATCGCCACTTTGTCAGGTGCAGTAGGCACCACGAGGTAACATTGTTTAGGGTGTGAAAGGGTGCGTTTGAACCCGTTCAGACTAAATAAAAACACTTGTAAAACCTAAGGAACTTATGAAAAGTATAAAACTCTCAACTAAAACCATTCATTCCTCAATTTCTGAATAAAATGATGTAAAAAAACGGTACAAAATCCATTTAGAGGGTAAAGCTTTGCTTTTATGGCAGATTTCCAACTTTGCTATCATGTTTCTAAATATTCAAAAGAAAAATGATAGAAGCTTGTTCGTATTGGAAATGTTAATTCAACTTGTGGTTTGCTCCAGGCCAGAAAGGTTAAAGGATGCATTTGTAATGCATGTGTCAGGGCAGAGTGATCAGTTAGAGGCCAGGCTAATGCTAAATGGAAAAGGCAAAAGTTTAAATGGGTTTCAGCCTAAAGAAAGTTCCTTGGCTGATTCTTGTTTGCAGCTCTCCTACATTATATATTTCCTCGCGTTGTTGATTATCTTACCCTTCAGTTTCTCATTTATTTATTTATTGGTGATCGTACTCTGTCGCACCACTTTGTGTAAGTCTTAACCGTGAATGGACAGGCGTTTAGCCGCGTTTGGCCCATCTCAGATCGCAGTGTGTCTGTTTCACTCGGCTCTCAGCTTCGTCGTCCTTCCCCAGGACGTAAGCTTTGTGAAACATTAAACATTTCTTACACTCGAGAGCAGACTCAGATAAACTCGCGGAGCTGGTATCGGCAGGGATTGTTTGAATTTTTGTCAGAAGTCGGCTTTCCAGTTGAGATAGTGGAGCTTTTGGACTGGAAAACATTCTGTATTTAACTCTTCCTCCATCTGTTCTCAGCCGTCTGCACTCCAACAACCTCCACTGCGACTGCCACCTGTCCTGGCTCTCTGACTGGCTCCGGGCCCGGCGAGGGTTGGCTCCCTTCACCCAGTGCATGTCTCCTGCCCACATGAGAGGCCTCAATGTCCCAGATGTGCAGAAGAAAGACTTTGTGTGCAATGGTAAGTGAGAAGTAGCACCTACTGTATTTGCATGTATTGCACATCTCTCCGCTTCTCACCTTCAGTATCTTCAAAGCTGTATTACCTTTTCTCAACTCTGGTCATTGAATAAAATCCAACAAGCAAGCCGTTGAATGTCACTTTATTTAAGTCCCAGTAGGTCCTATTTTTTCTTTCCTCACAGACTGACGAGGTTGCTGTTGAAACTGTACTCAATGCCATTCAGGTGCCTCTCTAATGGCGCTTTTACACTAGTACCTACTCAGCCCGACTCCACTCAACTTGTCCTCGTTTATTTTTGATACCCAGATGAAAAGTAGGCGGGTTGGAGAAAAGCTGCTGTGACGTATTTGATTGTGTGATCTAAACGGAGAAGACAACAACACTAAAGATGTAGAACCTGGAGGAGATGATAGATGTGCTGCTGGGTCTATGGCTTGTGTTCGATACCAAGTTAAAAAATGAGAGTGAGAGAAGCTTCAAGCGGCAACGCCTTTTAGTTTTTGTTTGTTTGTCAGCTGGGAGCCGCGAGCAGCTATGAAGAGACAGAGCTCCTGGTGGATCTGGTGGTTCCTTATCGCCCATCTAGATCCCTTTTTAATTCTCTCCTCAGCCACCAGGTTTTTTTTTTTTTCACATATTTTTATTGGGAACCGATGACATACAGAAATCCAACACAAGATACATGGTCCTCCGTATTTTTTTCCCCCATTTTTTGAGAAAGGCGTGCTAAAACCTGAACAGAGCAGCACTTTCCAACAACCCCCCCACCCCCCTCAACTTTAGAAAAATAATGTAAAAAGAAAATGAATTAATTACTAAATAAACAGAATAAAACAAACAAAACAAAACCTGTAAGTGATAACAAGAGTACATAAAAAGGATGAAAAAGAGACTATATAAAATCAGCTAAATGAAATAAACCGAACACACAAAAAACAAATTAATTATACAAAAAAAATAAGTTATACCACCAAACAGACTTCTGCTGCCATTGCTGGTGGAATAAAATGAACAAGAAGCCGAGAGTCGCTGTTGTGCTGATTTCCGCCTCCTGACTCAGAAGTCTGACGGCCCCGCCCTCTGACCAATCGGTGGCCTGTAGTGTGATGACGTCACACTATACAGACGATAGACGATACAGGCCCACTCAGCCGTTTAGAACCTCGGCAGAATAGATACGGAAAATGTATCTACTCCACCCGCCTCCACCCGTAGTGGAGAAGCGCAAAAACCGGGGCGAGGCGAGTCGAGTGGGGCTGAGTAGGTACTAGTGTAAAAGCACCATTATAAGCCTCTCATCCCATGGACGGACCGTACGTCTCACTTCTCGGGCCGCGGCTGTCGACAGTAGTCTTCCCCACCACAGTCTGCAGCAGGTGCAGACCTGGTTAGCGTCAGCTACTCCAAGCTCACTCATGCTGCAGAGCAGAACAAACAGTACTGTCGGCAACTGCAGCGTAAGACAGTGGGGCAGTCCGTCCAGGAGATACCCACCTGGGAGGCGGCTGAATGACATCCTAATCAGTATGCAGGTAGGGTCGCGCTTTAAGACCCTACCAGGGCTGGCTGGTGAGCAGCGACTAAACTCTTGCATCAAAATATGGACGTGTGGCAGCTTTAAAGTGCACACCTTTATCAGGTGAAGCATTTCAGTCTCTGCTTTATTGCAACCACTCCTCAATAATGCAATGAAGGGGGGAAATCAATCTTCTAAAATAATGCATTTCTTTCACAAAGGACTGAGAACACAGCGGGGATGATTCAGCAACAGAGATATCAGCATTACATAGTTTTTTTAGTGTAAACTGTTTGACTTCAAGGTAATACCATGCAGAGGGGGTAAAGCATCTCAAGGCCATCATTACAGGCTGTGTTGTTTTGATCTCCACACAGCTCAGCGTTAAGATTATGATACTGAAAGAATAATATGGTTGACAGTGTGTAATCAACTAAGAGGCCGGTGTAGGAGCTGTAGTGTTATCAGCTGCAATTAATGCACATAGGCTTCTGATTCAGCTTCCTCCGCTAATAGACCGGCGGCCTCTCTATTAGCCTTAACTCTTTTTCTCACATGTTACAAGGCGGGTCTCCTCTCCTCATTCCGCTCCTTCACTCAAGTGTCAGTTGTGAACCTGTCCTTTCTCTTTCTTCTCTTTCTTCACATCATCTCTGCTTTCTGCCTTTCAACATGCATCACTTTTTCCTTTGGTTGCGTTACATTCTTTTTTTTTTCATCTCTGTTCCCGTGTTGCTGCTATTTCAAGCACTTTTTATCTATCTCCTCTCCTGCTCATATCTTGCGATATTTTATGTGCATATTTTGGTCAGATTATATGTAACATCAATATTCAGTTTCTTCCTGTCTCATATCAAAAGATTGCATGTTTTTCCCCGAAGATTTTTTTTTTTTTATGCATCAAAAACCACACAGCTATCAAAAGGCACTAAAATCCTTGCTGAAGCTGAGACTAATCCCACATGGGAAAAACACGATAGAATATACAAAAGCATCATAAAGAGTTGTAAATAAAATCAAAATGGAAAAAAAAGGATGATTGTAGAATATAAATAAGTGTAAATGTGGCTCCAGGCAAGTTCTTCTTCTTGTGTTTGGCAACAGGACTAATGAAACCCATTTCATATTCATTGAAATAAAGGCCAGTCGCTGAGAATTTTCTCATTGCTGCGGTTGTTGTTGCTTGTAGCATCTGCAGTCTTACGTACGTTGTTCTCCACAGGTCCAGCGCAGACGGAACCGAGGACTTGTGCTCCTCAGGTGTCCGTGTGTCCAGCCAGCTGCAGCTGCAAGGATAATATCGTAGACTGTCGTCGTAAAGGTCTCGCCGAAATCCCAGCGAACCTCCCAGAGGGCATCGTTGAGATGTAAGAGGCCTTTATTTTCATTATATGCTGCCAAATGTTCATGTTAAACTGTCTGCCATGACACACACTCATCTGTACAGCAGATTTAGATTTATTTGTATTTAGTGTGTTTAAATTTCAGTATTTCACTTTGGTAATATGACATATAAAACATGCATCTCAGACACTGGTATGTGCTTGTTTAAACCACTGTAGTAGATTTATTTCTTTTGTACATCAAATGTGATGATTTTCCTTTTTTATTCTTACTATGATTCACTTAAAAAGTGTTATACTGTAATACTTGTTGTAAACTATGTGGGTGTAGCACTCTTTTACTTGAACGATGGAGAAAGTACGTGTTGCAACCAAATGTTTTTTGATCTCGAGAGTTAAATGAAAAGGGAGCTTATCTAATCGAAACACAAACTGGAACGTTTTCTCCCACACACCCAACATATCTAGTCCCAGTCTCATCTTTGGGCAGATACCATGAAGAATCGAACACGTCTAACCCAAACTGTGGCATGTTGGAGGCTTCCTGGTGGTAATTTGTTAGATTTTGCAGCCAAAGCTTCTGTCACCCATTCTTTTCACACAAATTAAACAGACGCACAACGAGGAGCACGCCCATACACACTCGCCCCAGCGAGGGACGTGTTTGATATCCGTATTGATCGCTGTCCCCTGCTTGTTTGTACAGAGGACAGCTGGTTGATTGCTCTTTGACTAAAGGAGCAATTCTCCTCTTCAGCAGCACTCCTCCACCTCCCCGGCATATTTAACAGAGACTCTCATTCAGATACACTCAACGCTGCATACACCAATAGAGATGCAAAAATGTTATGTTTCCACCAAAAAAAAGTATATGTGTGGGTGCAAATCACACAAATATCCTTGAAGGCTCGTGTACATAATAGAGACACAGGTAACGGCACAGCGTACAAAATCACAAGGACACAGACGTGCACTCAACATAATTAGCATTGGATCCATTATGATAAATGCTGCTGCTGTGGCCAGAAACAATAGAGAATAATCGGATGATGTATTGTCAGTCACTTAATGGACACAGCCTCATCTCTCTGAATGATGGCAGCAGAGATCACTCCAACTACTCATTAATTTAACTGTGTGTGCACATGCAGCTGTGCAACAGCACATGCTCAAGTTCTGTAGGCTAATTTGGCTTTTAAGTCGGAATATGAAGCTTGTTTTAAAAAGAAATTAAAAAAAAAGTCAAAATTCTGGTTCAGTGTATTGTCAGTAAACATCTTTCGAGCTAATATGCACTCGTGTCCTTCTTTAGTTGTTAAATCGTCCCTCCACCTTATGGATTTTTGTAAATAGCTTTTAAAATATGTTCCCTTTAATACATCTTTTGATATTGCACCTCTAAGTGTCTTTGCCTCAACCTTGTTTAACTGTCCTCTGATATAATTTGTAATAGGTTGTGTGTGCAGATTGTCTTTGTCAGTATCCATATATCCTTGATTTATTTTGACCCCTGGTTGAAATAAGGTGTTGTTGGCTGCCAGGGCGGTGAGCCAAGAAATGGGTCCCTATACCATCGTGTCAGGGCTGCATGTGTTCACAGCCAGAGCCAGATGTGAAGGGAAGTGTTTAAGAAAGACTTTGTTACTGGATAGCAGTCATAATCCAGCTCAGAATAGTTAAAGTTGAATTTGGACCGAGCGAATGTGATCAAAGCTTGTCTTTAAGGCGCTATCATAAACACATACAGTACAGCACACAGTTGGATAGACAGATAGAAGAGAGGGATGGAGAATGGAGGTACGAAGCTGGACAGGGCAGAGACTGAAGAGAAAGATGAGTGGAAGAAGAGGGCTGGATTAGTTTCCATTTATCATCCTGACAGCTGACCCTGTGGCTGGCCTTGGGACCTCGCCACATCCTCCTCCTCTCCTCCGAGTTTTCGTCTCCTCTCCCCTGTTGTTCACACTTTTCCACTCCTTTAATTTCTCCTTTATTGTCCATCGTCCCCTTTCCCTTTTTTCTCCACTTTGCTTTTGTCCTTTCCTTTTGTTCCTTTTCTTTTTTTTTAAATCTTACCCCTTGTGACTATTATTGCCCAGCCGCTAAATAATGGAAGAAATACAATGGCAAGTGTTTTTCTGACACATCAGTAAAGGACAAACTATAGTAAATTAACTCAAATATGGGCTTTACGCCGGATTTTGATGCTTCCAAACACGATATGGGTGTAATACTACCGGTTTGGTGTAACAAGTCTTCTGTCTTCCAGAAAGTGAGTTGTAATAAATTCCTTTTGGCCCTGAGCCTGAAAAGGTTCAGAAATACAGGGTGTATACATAAATATCGGGTAGCAGTGTCTGCAAAGGAGAGAGTTTGGGCTCCACTGAAAGATTTTATGGAAGGAGCAGGTAAAATATTAGAAATCATGACTGGGAAATAATAATTGATGATGTACTGCTTCCATGTACCACATGTGACGCGCTCACCGTGGAGCGTGTTTGAGGTCGACACCAGTTCACCTCAGAGGGCTTTCATGTCTGCGTCTCTACTTCCTGAACATTTATTTCATGGAGTCATCTAAATGACAGCTTTTGTGGTAACCAGTCAAGGTTTTCGGTGGCCCGACGAGCCTTTTAATTCCTCTAGAGTCAGATCAGATCGGCCCTTTTTAAGATCACAGTGCAAGTGCTGAGTTGCAAAAGTGGAGTCATTACTCCACGTGGAGTGACCTTGGCTGAACTCTGCAACAAAGCTGTGGCCAACCTGCAGAAAATTGTGTTGGTACTGATTGAAACAGCCACCTTGTGGACTTTTCTGCGCAGGTTGTGGGGTAAACATGGCTTCTTGATAACCTTGAACGGAGAGATAATGATTTTTCTCTGTCAGGCTTGATGGGAAGTTACTGAAAGTGTATTAAAACTTTCTTAATTTATCTTTTTTTGATCCTTTAATACTTGGAAACATTTGTTTGTGTTCTTTCTTTTTTTCTTTCTCCAGTCGTTTGGAGCAGAACTTGATAAAAAGTGTGCCTGCAGGAGCCTTTTCTGCCTACAAGAAGCTCAAACGGATGTAAGTCATCACAGACGCAACTACACACATCTGAGAACACATGAGGAATCAAAGTGAAGAGTCATTGTGATCTGTTGTTTTCTTTAGCTTTCTTTTTCACCAGTGGTGTCAGACTGCATTGGATTGCATTGAAATGGAATATAGTTGCACTAAAATTATCATATTTTGATTGAATACACCTTTTATAAAAGTAAAACTTAATTTAGGCTGGAGTTGAAGATACATGCACACAGGTGGAGAAGTAGAGCACCGGTAACGACACAAAAAATCACAGACTTCCACATAGCGAGCCTCATTCATGAAACGTGATCAGAGCCATTTTGGGCGTAAACTATATACGTAAATGTTTCGGCATTCATGAAAATATTCATAGCTCCCAACATTTCAGAGGTACAGACTAATCTACTAACCACACAAGAATGTGCACTCCTTGGTACACGAACTCTACTTTGAAATAAAGATGTGACACATGAGAATAAATTACAACCACAACATATTTATCTTAATTGATGGGAATTATGCATTTTTAAGCTTCAGATCTCGTTTCTTAAAATGTCGCTGGCTGCACGCCAGATGAAACACGAATAGTTTTTTTTTCCAATTTATCAAACATTATACGAATTTCAATGTTTTTTTCAATCGGCAGATTGATTTATTGAGCCTACAAAGAGAGCAGAAAGCTTGTCATCCAACAAACATTATATAAAATACAATCAAGGAAATGAATGCACTATAAGTTTTATTCCTTACACATTGTTGTTGGTTGTTTTTTTTTAAACGTGTGTTAAAAGTGACACCTCCCCTGGCTGCCGCCATGCACAGCGATATGTACACTTAATATGATAAGTACAAGCTTATACCTTCAGAGATTACCGTTCTTTCCTGTTTTATATATATATATATATATATATATATATATATATATATATATATATATATATATATATATATATATATATATATAACTTTCTTACGATCCAAACCAAGTTGTACATTGTACATGGTGTTCATGAATTCGTGGTAGGTTTTAGTAAAGAAGTGATTTATGTGCAAATCAACTAACAAATTCATTTCATGAAGGCCTGTTGATTTTTCGTTAACTTTAAAAACTACCCAGTCACTGGGTTAAAATGTTTATGTGGCAGTGCAGTAGCAGGACAAGTTAGGAGCAAAGTTCAGTGTTGATCAGGCGTGTTATAACCCGAGGAAGACTGAATCTTTCAGAGGATCACGGGAGGTCTTGTTCGCGGCTTCTGTCTGACCGTTCACCACCTCTTTATTAGATTATTGCCTTTGAGATCACCAAATTTAGAGAAAATGTCATCGTGTAAAAAGAAATTATAATTCTTCCCATGATCAGGACTGGATGACATACCCACAGACGTGAAAGGGTAGAAAAATGTCTGTATCATGCAAATGAGTGAAAACGCTGGAGTTGCAGTTATGTGCGAGGTTGAAAGGTTGTTCACTCATCTACTCATCCGCGCTCACAGATAGAACTGTAACCTTACCTCATACCTGCGCTTAATAATATATATCTCAGAGCAGTTGAAGAGAATGACATGAACGTCATTTAACATGGAAGTTACACTTTCTCTCTCTGACACCCCTTCTCTCCTGTCACGTAAGCTCTTTATTTATTTAATTTTTTCTACTTTCTCTGTCCATCACCCACTATCTCGCCACCTCATTTACTCACACACTATGCCAATCTCATGCTTCTTTTTTTCATTCTTGTCCCTTTTTACTTGACCTCGGCCGTTGTGTTCTCACACAATCATTCGTCAGACACTAGGACATTTGCAGAAGGAACCCAATTACTGTCTATTACACTGCTCTCTTCGTCTCCCCAGTGACCTGAGCAAGAACCAGATATCTGACATCGCTGCGGATGCTTTCAGTGGCCTCCGCTCACTCACCTCACTGTAAGTAGAGAGCAAACACACAAACATGCATGTGGGGGAAAACAGACGGGAACGTTATTGCATTTCCAGGCATTTAGCAAATAAAAACATTGTTCCAGTCGATGTTTACAAGCAGAACGTGACACGGGGAGGTGTGTTTGCCTGCACATGTGGAACATGAAGAGAAGTTTCATTTGAATTTATGTGAAGTACTAAAATAACAGACGGGGTACAAGTAGGGAAAAACAAGGTAAACTACACTGAACTTGCAAATGTGCACAAAAACTCTGCCTGCTTAGCTGTGGAGGTATCAAACTGAGGCCTGCAGAGGCGTGATGGACCAAAATACCTTAACAAACCATAAGAACCCACATATTTTGCTCAAACCCTAATTAGATGTTTTATGTTTGAATATGAATCTGCTATTTTCTTTCTTGAATTTTACCAGGTAATTAATTCGAAACAATAATCAGGTATTTTATATCCTGTACCAAACAGTGTATTTCATTTTGTAAAGGTAACCATGTGCCTTTTAGTGTGTATGTGAAAACAAAGAAAAAGGAGGGGAAAAGCCAGCAATAGGACGTATCACAGGGCTTGTTAAGAGAGGGTAAAATAGCAGCGTCAGAAGGACCTCATGCTATTCCATATTAAAGAAAAAGGTTGTATTTTTTTTAAACGCTGGTTTACTTTTTGAGTTTTTGGTTTTCCTGCTGGGTGACGGTGGTCATTTTTCACTCTGGGCAGATATATTAACATCTTGGTCTTTTAGAGACCCTGCAAGAAGAGATCTTGTATCTCAACGGGACATATCCTGGATAAATAAAGGCTAAATAAATAAATAAAGATAGAAACCTTAATATTTGTAATGTAATATTTGTTTCCCCAAATCAACTGGTTTGTTCAGCATTATTTTCATAAATTAAATTTCTTTTTTTTTCTCCCAAAAATGACAGTATCACAGGAAATATGTTGTTTTTCTGTTTTTCCCTCTTTTCAGATCATTCGGAGTGCTCTGAAATATTTATTTCCAATGTTTTTTTTTCTACTCGTGAGCTTTACGTGGTTATCTGCTCTCGGTACAATACGACTATGAGGTCAAACTTCAGTCTTCATAATAAATGAATATAATACAAGAGATTTTAGTAGTATTGTTAGAATATTTGCTTTCACTGTGACTTCTCTGGCTTCTACAAAGCTGCTCCTGGGGAAACAACATCAACTGGGGAATAAGCATAAAACACATCCCCTTAATGAATTTACAGTATTTTACAAGTGATTCCTAGAGCTCCACATTTAACTTTAATGTTCAGAGGTGCTTTTTACGCAGGATGTCAATAAAGATGCAAGAGTCTGTATAGTACACACTTCTACAGTATTAACAGCATCAGTAGGACAACTCTTCAGAAAATCAGTTAAACACTCAACTATCAACATGTGGGCTTTGTAAATGTTATAATTTAAATGATGTTGAACTGTCTGTCCTTTGCAGGGTGCTGTATGGAAATAAGATTACTGAGCTGCCCAAGGGATTATTTGATGGACTGGTTTCCCTGCAGCTGCTGTGAGTAGTATTTATCTGTGCTTTTATGTGTACTGTAATGTAGTACCCCTCAGCAAACGATCAAAAACACGATAAAGGTTTATAACAAACTGGCTGAAAAGTCTCTGCCCCTTCTTGTAGGAGAGGTTTTTGTATCTTAAATGCATTATTTTAAAAATGAATGCAAAAAATAAAACTTAATCATGCAGTATTCCTGACATAAAAAGAGGAAATAATACCTGCACATAAAATATACATTTACAATATATGCACGGTCTAAAATATGTAAATGTTGTGGTAAATATTGATTGGCGTAATTCAAAATTATCTCAATTTACTACAAAATTCCCAATAAAATACCTTCTATTATATTTGAGGCAGCATAATAAATAACAGCTACTGTAGAACAAAAAAAAGTGATTTCCTTCTTATTTACCTGTATACGGCTTTGTGGTTTATATGCCTTCTTTCTTTGCAACTGGATTGGTGTCTAACACCATAAACCCAAAATCCAAACCCATTAAAAAAACTCAACCAGGAATTTTAACACAGTATTTACACAATATTTAACCAGGTAGTTAAGTCACAGCTATAACTAGATATTTAATTTGCTTTCCCGAAACGTCTTATTTATTTTGTAAAGCTACATGTGTTTTTTGTGCATGTCATTGAAAAATAAAGATGTGGGGGAAAGTCCTACAACCAGAACTATGGCTTATTGTTAAATTGAAGATAAAACAACAGGACAAACGCATTTCCTGCAGGACTCAAACATGGGCTCTGAAGTTGTTTGTTGTCACGCTGCCGACTCTGTAATACACGCTTGTTTTTTTGGTGAATAAAACCATTCTCTGCATTTTTTTCCCCAAAGACATTTGAGCACTCTTCTCAAGAAGAAAGTGAATTCTAAACCATGTAAATGGCTTCTATGTGCTCGACTTAAAAAAAGAAATGATAAAATAGCCGTAGCCACTCATCCATTTCTAAAAACAAAAAAAAAGCAGGTTGTTTTTTATGGCTCCGTTATGTTTTGTTTTTGCTTTTCACGACTAATGGTGATTTGTATATTTGGAACTGGAAAGGTAAATCAGCCTCTCAACCTTGATTACGACTTGGCCAATGGTCTTGGTCTTAATTGTTTTCATATTTGTTTGGAGTTTCATGCATATCCCCGACAATCGCGGCATTATACCTTTGTAAGCTGATTAACCGCATGTCAACTGCGAGGATAAGCCTGCTGATTTGCTGCTCATTTCACAATAGCCTCTAAGCTGCATTCTACATGCAACACAATGTTAAACCTGCCAGCTTGGTTGTGCGTTCGCTGGTTTTACAAACCTACGAAGGCTTCACTTCCAATATCAATGGGCTCTTGTCGCAATCTCCTCCTCCCGTCCAACAACAGGTTCTCTCACGTAACACCATTTTACACGGACATAGTGTTACATCCTTAACCTATTGTTTCCTAAGACAGTTGTAAATATCGAGAAAGATGGAGAAATCATCATTTTCTTTCTCCGATAACAGAACTTTTGTTCTTCATGTAATACTGATGGTGATCTGTGGAGAAACGTGTGGCTATGCAGGACTGAAATTTCTGTAATAATCACGATCGCACAGCTGTGTCACTGCAATAGAAATCTTCATTTTCAGGCATTAACCCTCCATCTGATTGTTTTTGTATACCAGTCTTTCCTAAAATGCTCAACATGAAAGCTTTTATGTACTATAATAGAAAGAGTAATCTCCCATAGTGCTTCAACCCTAAGGTGTAGTCTAGGAGGGAAACTATTAATTCTGAGTAATTCCTCATGGGCACAAACTCAAATTGCATCTCTGGTTCAGCGTGCAGTAAAAATGTCTACACCAGCTACATAAGTAGTGTAGTGTATGTGGCATATGGTCCTTGAAAATGCCGCAGTCCGCTGCAGAAGTGGCCAATGTTCTGGGCTTTTCCGTCGTAAAGTGAAGCGAAGCAAAGAGAATGAGGATGAGTGAACCTAACCCGCAAACACCTTTTACAGGCTTAAAGGATCATTTGGATGCATGGTGCATAGTCAGGGATGGCGAGGGGCTGGGGGAGTGCATGGCTAGATAGATAAATTAATGGATGGATGGATGAAGAGTGAAAGGCTGAAAGTGATTTACTGTAAAGAGGGAGAAACACAAATCCAGGAACGGCTGGAAACAGGAGAAACACAGAGAGGGAGCTGAAATTAAACCACATATTCATCTCAAAGTATGTATTAGGTGACATCATTACTGTTTAACAGTCCCTGGAAAAGCATTTCCTTCAGGTGTAATGATGCCGCGGGCCGAAAAGTGTTGAACACCAAACAACCGAATGCGTTCTACTTTCTAACATAGATAATACATTTATTCAGGATCATTACTGTGCATTTTTAACCTGTTCATTCAATGATTAGATCAAATATTGAATGTATAGCCAATACTAGCTATACTGCACTTGTCTCGCCGCGATTGCCGCCTGGGGTTGTTGGCTCTCATTCAGCAGTCTCAGGGGAAATAATGTGCCTTTTTAATGTTTCACTGCCGACAGAAACGCTCTCATCCCCCAAAAGTCATTCAGCCTCATAAGAATGACAGGATTCTCTGACATTGTGTCATAATTACGAATCGAACTTTGATAGACAAAGATGTGTTTATCGCTTTGAATGGCTGCTGTTTATGTTTTCTATGCCGCTTTGTTTTACTGGTGCAGTGTCAAGTAATTAGTTCCCCCTGTGAGCTGCCTAATGAGGCGTGGATATGTCGCAGAGCAGCATGTGTGCGAGCGCTTCACCTGTCTGTCTGTGTGCGTGTGCGTGTGCGTGTGTGTGTGTGTATGTGTGTATAAGCAGGTCGTGCCAACGCAGGCACTCGTTAGAACAACCTGAGACAATTAAACGGAGCTGCTGTACCAAGCACACAGTTCCTCACCTGTCACCCAGTAAAAAGGAGAGCAGACAGTTGACCGTGTGAGACAGACAGAGAAAATGAGATTGCAACAAAAGGGAGACACAAAGGCAAAGAAATAGAGGAAAAAAAGGTGGATAGTGGGTCAAAGAAACAGCAAGCATAGAGAATGGTGGAAGTATATGGAAAAAGCTGAAAACTTAGGTATATATGATCTAATAAAGGGTAGGTATAAAAGTGAAAAATGGGTAGAGGAGAAGAATATTCCTGTCATATACTTAATCTCTCTATCTCATTTCTCATTCCCCATTGCCATACTCCTCTATTTTGCCTGTCAGCCTCTTTCACTTAAATGTATATTGGTGTCACTCCAAATTAAATTTTCACCTGTCCCTTCACTGTCTCACTCCATTATTTCTCTCCTTCCACCACCATTCTTCTAATTCTGCTCTTCCTCCTTCCTCCCCTTTCCTCGCCATCTGTCTGCACCATCAAAACGAGATATTACACCTGAACGCGTAACAGCAGATATCCCGCTGCATTTCCACAGAAGAAAAAAAGGATAAAACCGTAATTTTCAGATTTATGTGTCATAGGCTGAAAAAATATAACCCGTGACTGTGTGGTGGATGAGAGGAAGTAACTGTGTGAAGAGGACAAATGGGAATGATAGAGGTTGTTCAGTGGAAATCCAGCTGAGAAAAGTGAATTCTCATTATATGCATAAGCGTTTACATTGATTTATCTAACACAGGAGTAAAAAAAGTAAAATAAAAATAATTACAGTCAGATAATCATGCTAATTCTCTATGTTTCAGATTGCTGAAT
>NC_084593.1:14325412-14350412 GCF_033807715.1 Cololabis saira | reverse complement strand
ACATGAAGGTTTGTTGGCCTCATTTTAGATGTTGTATAAGTCAGCCTTTCTATATGTCTAGTGGGATGTAATAATCTCAATCATTTCGATTTAAGGATATTTCCTTTGGAACAGGAAATAACAGCTTATCAGAACAATTACAAATTTAAAGATATCTTTAATTATGTCACATGCTTTTGGATTTCCCATCATTACAGTACATCATAAATGCATGAGTATGTGGTGGTTCACTGCTGTCCAAGTCCCATAAATGTTGTCGTCAGAGGGTCTAAGCCAGCCTCTGTTTACTGTGCTAAAATGTGTTTTGATTCTAGGCATTGCAAAGGTTTATTTCTTCAATTGTGTTGTGCTTCTAAAAATCCTAAAGACCATCAAATGTGCAATCATGTGTGGAAAGAATGGGTTCAGGATCTGATGAAACAAAAGTGTGTACCAGCAAAGAAAAAAAGATTAACTTTAATGACTCTGAACTTCCTTTTAATGTGTGGTAGATAAATAGTACTCAGCTGTTCACATGTAAGGAAATATGACTGAGGACGGAGGAGGAAACATCACCAGGCACTAGTGTTGTTTCCCTTCTAGTCATAAAATGCTATAAGAAATATAATTTATATATGAATTATATGCAACATTATAATTCAGAATGAGTCTGTTTTGTATCTGCTTTTGTTTAAAGTGTGTTTTTATAGATAGCACATAAGAGCAATGTTAGAAGGGAATATCATGAGTGTCATCCTGCAGGATGTGTGAAGCTTTCTGAGGTCGTGCAAATTTGGTTCACAGTGAGTGCCTCCTCATACAATACAATCTAAAACCATACACTCAACAACACAGGATAATATAAAGTGACAACAGTGCTTTGGCTAAAAGACCAAAGAACAAGAAGGACGGCGAAGAAGTTAAAACATCAGTAGATAAAAACACAAAAATATTAAAACCAAGCAAAAGATGAAAAAATATGCTTGTTTTTATGAAAAATGTGCCTTTTCATAAAAACCAGATAAAGGAAACAATGCAAAACATAAATACAAAGTTATGTTGCAGTTCCCTCACTTATTAATGGCACTGAAGGCTGCTGCCTGGTACAAAGCTGTTTTTGTAACGTTTAGTTTTACAAGCAGGTACCCTGAACATCCGACCTGATGGAGCAGCTGAAACTCACATTTAAGAGGGTGGGAGTTGTCTTTTAAAATAGAGCCAGCTAGGAGGAGATAGGAGATAGGAGGATGCCGCTGGCTTCATAAAGGTTTAGTAAAAGGTTCAGTATTTCATTCCAAGCATTCCTCTGCTTGGAATGAGTTGCAGAAAATCTTAAAATTGAATAATCTGGTGTCACTTGATGCGTTTAAGGTTCTTCTGAAAGTACAACGGGCTGTAGAAGCTTTGACTGCTCATTTTGTTTGTGATTTGTATTTCTGATTTGTTTTTAACTGTTTTGTTATTGTTGGTTTGTGCAACTTTGTGTTTTTGCTGCTGCCTGTCTTGGCCAGGACTCTCTTGTAAAAGAGATTTTTAATCTCAACAAGACTTTTCTCCTGCTTAAATAAAGGTTATATATATATATTTCTCCTGGAAGAAATCACAGCCAGATCAATGTCTTACTTTATAGAGTTCCTTGACAGTAAAGGTGTAAACAACCAGTGGATGGGAGTTAAAGTTGCAAGTCAAGGTCCCGGTAAAAATGTCATGGTAAGGAAATTGCACCAATTTCTTCAGAAATGTAAAGAAAAGCTTTGGGAAATATAACATTTTCTTTCCTTTTTAGACTTGTGCTCATCGGTATCAACAGTGGAGCCCGAGTCCAGGCCTCTACACCCCTCAACTGTTCACCGGACAGTGTTACATCTTAGGAGACGACCTGCAGGTGGGAACAGAAGAGAGGAGGTGGAGGAGGGTGGTGTGCGATAACGAACACCTGACGCGACGACAGAAGGACCACGAGTGGTTCGCGTACTGCCAGCAGGGTCACGGAGCAGCGTTTGCCAAGGATAACAAGTCTGTGTTGTTTGGAGCACCGGGAGCTTATCAGTGGAAAGGTAATAAATACTTTATTGTTCCACGTAAGGAGAATGTTCTTGGGAATCTGTGATTAATTCAGCTTTAAACAACTTAGTAAGTAAATAAAATAAAGCAATATAGAAGGCCAGCAGCACAGCATAGGAAGACCTTCAGTGAATAAGGATTGAATATATGATGGTTTTGATGTATGAATGAATGAATGAAATTTATTCAATCATGACAACACAAAAACAACACAACACCAAAAAACATTGTGCACAGCATTGACATTTCACACAAAACCAATAATCATGTGTTTGAACAATGACTGAAAAGGCATCAGGCAGAATCAAACTGCTTATAAAAGCCTATCCTATATTACAAACTTTCTTTTTTTGGCTACCAACCTCCAGAAAAGCAAAGAAACAACAGAAAAGCAAAGAAACATTAACAGATAGTCAATCGCACTTATAAGCTTCAAAAATAGCTTTACAAACCATTTTCTTAAGAACCAAAAGAGAATGACATGTTTTTAAATTTATGTTGGCATCATTCCAGAATTTAACTCCAATAATGGAGACACATCTCCTTTTCATACCTTTTTAGCTTTTTGTACAGTACAATTGCAGACACCTCTAAGATTATACAGAGTCTCCTGAATTGAAAAAAACCTCTGTATTGAGTCAGAGAGCATTTTTGATTTTGCTCTGAACATAATTTGCATGATTTTAAAATAAAACAAATCATAAAATTTAATAACATGAGAATTTAGAAAAAGTGGCTCTGTGTGAGCGTAGTAATCAGCCTTATTGATGATACGTATTGCTCGTTTTTGCAGTTTTATTGTTGAATTTAAGGTGGTTTTAAAGGTGGATCCCCAAAATAAGATAAATAGGGAACAATCAATGAGTGGTAGATCAAATGCAAAGCCTTGGAATTCAGTACATTTCTGGATTTATACAGGATTGCGAGTGATTTTGAAATTTTCCCTTTTAATGTATTCAATGTGTTATTTCCATGTTACCTTTTGGTCAACATTTACATGTTTAAAGATGGAATCATCTGCTTTGTATTTTCTGGCCTGAAATGTTTATTGTTTTAATATTGTATTATTTCATGTGATGTATCTAAGGAACCGTCAGAATGGAGGTCTTGGATGACCTGATGTGGTCCAGTGACGATCCCCGTGAAGCTGGGGATATCGAGCAGTTTAACCAGGAACTCATCCCTCTGCTGAGAAACAGCTACCTGGGTCCGTTTCCTCGGCGGTCTAACGGCGTCAGCCGTATTTGTATCTGATCCTTGTTCAAATAAATCTAATGAAAGCTTATGAATTTAAAATGAAGTGATCACAGAGTGGACATTATAGTCAATGGACCAGACCAGATATCAGTACTACTCAAGGTGACAAAACTTGCTTATAATTTTTGAAAAGATCCATGTCTGTAGAGGATATTTTGGTATGATAACCCTTCCTGAGTCGCAGCTGTATCATAGTTATCAGCTCATGAAGTTACCCACTCCCTTCAGAACATTACATTTTAGATGCTGCTGCATATCCTAGTTTAGACTCATGTACAGGATATCTGTCAATGTTTCACAATATTGTCTTTGGTATCATTTTAAAGGGAACCTTTAAAGCATTTATTCAAGCTAAGATGTGAATCTTTCTGACCAACATAGAGTTCACTGCAGCTCTTTAAACTATAAACAACACACATTTTTACACAATTTTCGCCTAAATGATATACTATCTTTTAGCCCTGTGTCATCTAGGAACAACAGAGACACAAAATACAAAAACAGGAATACTCACAGGACCATAAGGATTCAGGAAATGTATCACATCTTAGCTTGAATGAATGCTTCAAAGGTCCCCTTTAAAATGATACCAAAGACAATATTGTGAAACATTGACAGATATCCTGTACATGAGTCTAAACCAGGATATGCACCAGCATCTAAAATGTAATGTTCTGAAGGGGCTGGGTAACTTGATGAGCTGATAACTATGATACAGCTGCCACTCAGGAAGGTTATCATACCAAAATATCATCTATAGACATGGATCTTTTCAAAAACCATAAGTAAGTTTTGTCACCTTGAGTGGTACTGACAAGTGAAATTTTGGGCTCTGGCCCCTGGACTATTATAGGTGAAACAGTTTCTTTTTATGATCTCCAGGATTCTCCGTAGATTCAGGAATGGCCCTGACGAGGAAGGGTCAGCTGACGATCGTATCAGGGGCCCCCCGGGGGGGCTACAGCGGCCAGGTGGCCTTCCTGAAGAAAGACCCTGCGGCTAAGAGGAGTCTGTCCGTGGAGCTGGTCCTCTCTGAACCGGGCCTGCCCCTCTCTGAACCGGGCCTGGCCCTCTCTGAACCGGGCCTGGCCCTCTCTGAACCGGGCCTGGCCCTCTCTGAACCGGGCCTGGCCTCTTCCTTTGGCTACGACGTCACTGTGGTGGATCTCAACGCGGATGGGTAGGTTTACCCGAGATCTATTAAAGCCTGACTTGAGAGATCTAGCTTTGTATTTAATTTGCTTTTTCCACACTGCAAAAACTCAAAATCTTACTAGGAATATTTGTCTTATTTCTAGTTAAAATGTCTAATTTTTAGTCAGAAAATCTCAATACACTTAAAGCAAGAGTAATCACCATAAAAATAACTTATTTGACAATTTTCACCTTTTTCAAGTAAATCTTCACTTGAAATAAGTAGAAAAATCTGCCAGTGGGACATTTTGACAAGAGTCATCACCAGAAAAATAACTTGTTATTTGACAATTTTCACACATGTATTCTAATCAGATAAAGCAAAGCTTAATTGTCAATAACCCCTAGAATACTTCCATTCAGCAGTTTGTAATGTCAAGACTGAAGGATAAAAAAAATAATAAACAGGAGCAGTAAGGCAATCACTATCAGGAAGATTATCCACCACGCAACCTTAATTAATAATTCAGGTTTTCTTTCAAGGAACACCGTCAGCTTTACCTGCAGAAGATGAAATCATATACTGTATGAGAGCTAAAAAGATAATCATAAAAACATTTAAAATGGACAGATGATCTGTTTATTTCACTGTCACATGTAATATGATTTAAACTAATATTTATTTTGGAAATTAAGCTTGGATTAAGCTTGAAAGATGTTTTTAATAGAATCACAAACACTTGCCTGAGTCCCAAGCTGGTCTGATTTAAATCTAATATTCCCTGGAGAGTTGGTAAGACTCAGAGTAGCATCCACAACGATATCAAGGTAGTTCAAAGAGCTGTAATCCTTGGGAGAGAAAGAATAACAGGAGCAAATGACATCTCTGAAAAATAATGATGGGCAAGCTGACAGAGTAAGCCATCCAACTGAATTTTTTTTTTTTTTTTATTTAACTGACATTTTCATTAGCCGATAAAGGAGCCCCGTGTAATTTAAATGATATTCAATGCTGAGATCGGTGCCAGTGATCCCTTGCAAATTATTTCCCTCCATTACATCCCACTAACATAAACTATATGCTCTAGCTCCACACACACACACACACACACACACCACCAGTCAAAGGTTTGGACACACTTTCTCATTCATTTAAATGGGAAAGAGTTTACAGTTTATGTACAACAAAACATTGGCTAAACAAATGAATCACCTCCACCAAAGTGGAGTTCCACAGGCGTGAGTGCAGCAGCACCAGTGCAGTACTGTCCAGGCCCAGCAGAGGGCAGTGCATCTCTACACATTTCAGTCCATCTGAGCAGGTCTGGAAGGAAACATGACAGATCTGACAAACTGGTATTGACATATTTGACCTCATAGTTTACCCTCTAATCATTAATAACAGGGACAACAACACATGAAAACAAATTATGCCTTTTGCCTTTTCTCTCTTAATATCACATAAGGAAAATGACTTCTTACCAAAGTTTTATATTTTCTTTTTGTTGGAAGAAAAGGAAATTCCTCAGTGGAGAAAGCTTTTTTTATTTTTATTTTTTTTATTTTATTCTTTATTTCATTCAAAAAACAAAACAATTCAATACAAACACAAATACAAATGTTCCTAACTTATGAATGAAAAGGGAGCAGAAAGAAGAAGAATCTTATCTGATCTGCCTGGAGAAAGCTTCAAATTCAGCTTCACGTCTGTTCCTTGGCGGAGCATCCCAACCCTTCATATCAGGCATTATCAGGTTACACATGTCTGCTACACTGCAAAAACTCAAAATCTTACCAGGAATATTTGTCTTATTTCTAGTTAAAATGTCTCATTTTTAGTCAAAAAATCTCATTACACTTAAATCAAGAGTCATCACCAGAAAAATAACATATTCGACAATTTTCACATTTTTCAAGTAAATTTTCACTTGAAATAAGTAGAAAAATCTGCCAGTGGGACATTTTGAACAAAATTTAACAAATTGATCAAATTGTTATTTTTCCAGTGATAAGTCTTGTTTTAAGTGTAATGAGATTATTATTTTTTTTACTAAAAATGAGACATTTTAACTAGAAATAAGACAAATATTCTTGTTAAGATTTTGAGTTTTTTCAGTGCATAACTTGCTTCTATGTTCTTTATCTTGGTCAATTAGATTATTTCCTACTGCTAAAACCCCCATAATTAGAAATCCGATGTGATAAATATAACATGACAATAACATGAAGAGGTTCTATTTCTCTGACATAATCTTGAGTTTGTCAACTACGTCCAAATAGTGAGGTTAAAACTGAAGCTTTGGTTTTCGATTAATTATTTGTTTCATTCTGATTCTGAAAGACAAATCAAAAAATTAAAGAGATACAATTGTCACATAATCTGCATATGGTCCAAAGATACATTCAGGGAAGCCATATTTCAAAGATTCCATGATATAGTAGAGCAGAAAACGGTTTTATTTGCCTTTAAAGCCCAGTAGAATCTGCTTCCAAACTGCATTCAGGATTTGTTCCAAATAAAAGAAACCCGCTATGATCTGAGGGGGAAACTCATGTTTGAGATGACAACAGCAAAAACAAATATTAAAAAGAGATGTACATCAATTAAGGCAAGAGAAATATGGAATAGTTGTGACAACGACCTAAAAATGTGCAGTTCTACAATCTACAAGTTTAAGAAAATGTTTAAAGAAAATATTGTAAATCAATATAAAACACTATAACTATAAGGTATATTATCAAAAACATTCTAGAATGTGCAATGTCAATTTTAATATTTTGTCTTGTTTATTTTTTGTCTTCTTTATGCATTGTTTGTTTCCACGGATTAATGCTAATGTTTCTGATTTAAGATGATCACAAAAGAAAAAGGGTAGGCACTATAAGCTACGGCTTCAGCCTACACCTTTTCGGCAAAAGCAATGTTTATTTTACTTTTTAGGGCCCGAGCACCTTCAGTGCGAAGGCCCTATTGTATCTGTAGGAATTTTTTAGGGCCCGAGCACCTTCAGTGCGAAGGCCCTATTGTATCTGTAGGAATTCTTCGCGTTATTAGGGCCCGAGCACCTTCAGTGCGAAGGCCCTATTGTATCTGTAGGAATTCTTCGCGTTATTAGGGCCCGAGCACCTTCAGTGCGAAGGCCCTATTGTATTTGCAGGAATTCTTTGTATTATTTTTTTTTTAGGGCCCGAGCACCTTCAGTGCGAAGGCCCTATTGTATCTGTAGGAATTTTTAGGGCCCGAGCACTTGCAGTGCGAAGGCCCTATTGTAATTGCAGGAATTATTCTTCTTCTTCTTCTTCTTATTGTTCTGACAAAAGGAAGGCCTTTTTGCCCCCCTAAACGTGCCCAAAAAGTCACCAAATTTTGCATGCAAGCCAGGTTTGGCGAAAAATTTGATATTTAATGGTTTGCATTAATGGGCGTGGCCTAACGGCTCAACAGCGCCCCCTAGAAAACTTTGTGCCTCAAGCCCCACAATACGGTTTGTCGTACATGCACGAAAATCTGTACACACCTGTATCAGTACACAACTTAAAGAAAAGTCTCTGGGCGTCATGTCGAGAAACCGAACAGGAAGTCGGCCATTTTGAATTAATCGCGTCATTTTGGCGAAATTGATGCCTTCCTTCGGCAGTTAATGCGGCCCGAACCGTAACGTGCACCCAGGTGTGTTATACATAAAAATGTGCGTCTCCATCCTCCGACACCACGCATTACTTTTCTCTTTCAAAAGCGTTACCGTGGCGACGCTAGACGCCAAAAAGTGCGCCCACCCTTCATATGATTGGTTCAGATAGAAAAAACTTTGCGCCTCAAGCCCCACAATACGGTTTGACGTACATGAACGAAAATCGGTACACACCTGTATCATGTCGCAACTAAAAGAAAAGTCTCTTGGCGCCATGGCCGAAACCGAACAGGAAGTCGGCCATTTTGAACATTCTGAATTAATTGCGTAATTTTGGAGGAATATATGCCATTCCTTCGAGAATTAATACGGCCCGAACCGTATCGTGAACCCAGATGTGTTATACATCAAAATGTGCGTCTCCATCCTGCGACTACACGCATTACTTTTCTCTTTCAAAAGTGTTACCGTGGCGACGCTAGACGCCAAAAGGCGCGGCCCCCCTTCATCTGATTGGTCCATATTTGATAGTTCCCCAAAAGTCACCATATTTTGCATGCAAGCCAGGCCTGGCGATAAATTTGATGTTTCATGGTTTGCATTAATGGGCGTGGCAAAATGGCTCAACAGCGCCCCCCGGAAAACTTTGTGCCTCAAGCCCCACAATACGGTTTGATGTACATGCACGAAAATCGCTACACACCTGTATCATGTCACAACTTAAAGAAAAGTCTCTTGGAGCCATGGCCGAAACCGAACAGGAAGTCGGCCATTTTGAAATCTGATTGGTCCATATTTGATAGTTCTCCAAAAGTCACCAAATTTTGCATGCAAGCCAGGCTTGGCGATAAATTTGATATTTCATGGTTTGCATTAATGGGCGTGGCCTAACGGCTCAACAGCGCCCCCTAGAATACTTTTCTCTGCCATAACCTTTGAATGGTTTGACATAGGAAGTTGTGGGTGGTGTCATGGGATTCTGTAATGAGTCCTTAAGCTTCGTTGGCCTTAATTAGCCCCGCCCCTTCTTCTGATTGGTTGTCCCTTTTTTCTGCTATAACTTTTGAATGTTTTGACATAGGAAGTCGTGGGTGGTGTCATTTCTGATATGCTTATGGGGGCGGTGGCCGTGAGTGCGAGGGCCCGTTCATCGCTGCTTGCAGCTTTAATTAGGGCCCGAGCACTTGCAGTGCGAAGGCCCTATTGTAATTGCAGGAATTATTCTTCTTCTTCTTCTTCTTATTGTTCTGACAAAAGGAAGGCCTTTTTGCCCCCCTAAACGTGCCCAAAAAGTCACCAAATTTTGCATGCAAGCCAGGTTTGGCGAAAAATTTGATATTTAATGGTTTGCATTAATGGGCGTGGCCTAACGGCTCAACAGCGCCCCCTAGAAAACTTTGTGCCTCAAGCCCCACAATACGGTTTGTCGTACATGCACGAAAATCTGTACACACCTGTATCAGTACACAACTTAAAGAAAAGTCTCTGGGCGTCATGTCGAGAAACCGAACAGGAAGTCGGCCATTTTGAATTAATCGCGTCATTTTGGCGAAATTGATGCCTTCCTTCGGCAGTTAATGCGGCCCGAACCGTAACGTGCACCCAGGTGTGTTATACATAAAAATGTGCGTCTCCATCCTCCGACACCACGCATTACTTTTCTCTTTCAAAAGCGTTACCGTGGCGACGCTAGACGCCAAAAAGTGCGCCCACCCTTCATATGATTGGTTCAGATAGAAAAAACTTTGCGCCTCAAGCCCCACAATACGGTTTGACGTACATGAACGAAAATCGGTACACACCTGTATCATGTCGCAACTAAAAGAAAAGTCTCTTGGCGCCATGGCCGAAACCGAACAGGAAGTCGGCCATTTTGAACATTCTGAATTAATTGCGTAATTTTGGAGGAATATATGCCATTCCTTCGAGAATTAATACGGCCCGAACCGTATCGTGAACCCAGATGTGTTATACATCAAAATGTGCGTCTCCATCCTGCGACTACACGCATTACTTTTCTCTTTCAAAAGTGTTACCGTGGCGACGCTAGACGCCAAAAGGCGCGGCCCCCCTTCATCTGATTGGTCCATATTTGATAGTTCCCCAAAAGTCACCATATTTTGCATGCAAGCCAGGCCTGGCGATAAATTTGATGTTTCATGGTTTGCATTAATGGGCGTGGCAAAATGGCTCAACAGCGCCCCCCGGAAAACTTTGTGCCTCAAGCCCCACAATACGGTTTGATGTACATGCACGAAAATCGCTACACACCTGTATCATGTCACAACTTAAAGAAAAGTCTCTTGGAGCCATGGCCGAAACCGAACAGGAAGTCGGCCATTTTGAAATCTGATTGGTCCATATTTGATAGTTCTCCAAAAGTCACCAAATTTTGCATGCAAGCCAGGCTTGGCGATAAATTTGATATTTCATGGTTTGCATTAATGGGCGTGGCCTAACGGCTCAACAGCGCCCCCTAGAATACTTTTCTCTGCCATAACCTTTGAATGGTTTGACATAGGAAGTTGTGGGTGGTGTCATGGGATTCTGTAATGAGTCCTTAAGCTTCGTTGGCCTTAATTAGCCCCGCCCCTTCTTCTGATTGGTTGTCCCTTTTTTCTGCTATAACTTTTGAATGTTTTGACATAGGAAGTCGTGGGTGGTGTCATTTCTGATATGCTTATGGGGGCGGTGGCCGTGAGTGCGAGGGCCCGTTCATCGCTGCTTGCAGCTTTAATTTTTCTTTCTTTCTTTCTTTCTTTTTTCTTCTGACGAAAGAAGGGCCTTTTTGCCCCCCTAAACGTGCCCAAAAAGTCACCAAATTTTGCATGCAAGTCAGGCCTGGCGAAAAATTTGATATTTCATGGTTTGCATTAATGGGCGTGGCAAAATGGCTCAACAGCGCCCCCTTGAAAACTTTGTGCCTCAAGCCCCACGATACGATTTGACGTACATGCACGAAAATCGGTACACACCTGTATCATGGCGCAACTTAAAGAAAAGTCTCTTGGCGTCATGCCCGAAACCGAACAGGATGTCGGCCATTTTGAATTAGTCTTGTCATTTTGGCGAAATTTATGCCATTCCTTCGGCAGTTAATACGGCCCGAACCGTAACGTGCCCCCAGGTGTGTTATACATCAAAATGTGCGTCTCCATCCTCCGACACCACGCATTACTTTTCTCTTTCAAAAGCGTTACCGTGGCGACGCTATACGCCAAAAAGCCCGCCCACCTTTCATCTGATTGGTTCAGACAGAAAAAACTTTGCGCCTCAAGCCCCATAATACGCTTTGACGTACATGAATGAAAATCGGTACACACCTGTATCATGTCGCAACTTAAAGAAAAGTCTCTTGGCGCCATGGCCGAAACCGAACAGGAAGTCGGCCATTTTGAACATTCTGAATTAATCGCGTAATTTTGGAGCAATATATGCCATTCCTTCGAGAATTAATACGGCCCGAACCGTAACGTGCACCCAGATGTGTTATACATCAAAATGTGCGTCTCCATCCTGCGACTACACGCATTACTTTTCTCTTTCAAAAGTGTTACCGTGGCGACGCTAGACGCCAACAAGCGCACCCCCCCTTCATCTGATTGGTCCATATTTGATAGTTCCCCAAAAGGCACCAAATTTGGCATGCAAGCCAGGCCTGGCGGTAAATTTGATATTTTATGGTTTACATTAATGGGCGTGGCAAAATGGCTCAACAGCGCCCCCCGGAAAACTTTGTGCCTCAAGCCCCACGATACGGTTTGACGTACATGCACGAAAATCGCTACACACCTGTATCATGGCACAACTTCAAGAAAAGTCTCTTGGAGCCATGGCCGAAACCGAACAGGAAGTCGGCCATTTTGAATTAATTGTTTAATTTTGGCGCAATTTATGCCATTCCTTCGGCAATTAATACGGCCCGAACCGTAATGTGCACCCAGGTGTGTTATACATCAAAATGTGCGTCTCCATCCTGGGACTACACGCATTACTTTTCTCTTTCAAAAGTGTTACCGTGGCGACGCTAGACGCCAAAAGGCGCGCCCCCCCCTTCATCTGATTGGTCCATATTTGATAGTTCTCCAAAAGTCATCAAATTTTGCATGCAAGTCAGACTTGGCGATACATTTGATATTTAATGGTTTGCATTAATGGGCGTGGCCTAACGGCTCAACAGCGCCCCCTAGAATACTTTTCTCTGCCATAACTTTTGAATGGTTTGACATAGGAAGTTGTGGGTGGTGTCATGGGACTGTAATGAGTCCTTGACCTTCATTGGCCTGAATTAGCCCCACCCCTTCCTCTGATTGGTTGTTCCTTTTTTCTGCTATAACTTTTGAATGGTTTGACATAGAGAGTCGTGGGTGGTGTCATTTCTGATATGCTTATGGGGGGCGGTGGACGTGAGTGCGAGGGCCCGTTCATCGCTGCTTGCAGCTTTAATTTTTTATTATTATTATTTTTCTGACAAAAGGAAGGCCTTTTTGCCCCCCTAAACGTGCCCAAAAAGTCACCAAATTTTGCATGCAAGGCAGGCCTGGCGAAAAATTTGATATTTAATGGTTTGCATTAATGGGCGTGGCAAAATGGCTCAACAGCGCCCCCTTGAAAACTTTGTGCCTCAAGCCCCACGATACGGTTTGACGTACATGCACGGAAATCGCTACACACCTGTATCATGGCACAACTTCAAGAAAAGTCTCTTGGAGCCATGCCCGAAACCGAACAGGAAGTCGGCCATTTTGAATTAATTGTGTAATTTTGGCGCAATTTATGCCCTTCCTTCGGCAGTTAATACGGCCCGAACCGTAACGTGCCCCCAAGTGTGTTATACATCAAAATGTGCGTCTCCATCCTCCGACACCACGCATTACTTTTCTCTTTCAAAAGCGTTACCATGGCGACGCTAGACGACAAAAAGCGCGCCCACCCTTCATCTGATTGGTTCAGACCGAAAAAACTTTGCGCCTCAAGCCCCATAATACGCTTTGACGTACATGAACGAAAATCGGTACACACCTGTATCATGTCGCAACTTAAAGAAAAGTCTCTTGGCGCCATGGCCGAAACCGAACAGGAAGTCGGCCATTTTGAACATTCTGAATTAATCGCGTAATTTTGGAGCAATATATGCCATTCCTTCGAGAATTAATACGGCCCGAACCGTATCGTGCACCCAGATGTGTTATACATCAAAATGTGCGTCTCCATCCTGCGACTACACGCATTACTTTTCTCTTTCAAAAGTGTTACCGTGGCGACGCTAGACGCCAACAAGCGCACCCCCCCTTCATCTGATTGGTCCATATTTGATAGTTCCCCAAAAGGCACCAAATTTGGCATGCAAGCCAGGCCTGGCGGTAAATTTGATATTTTATGGTTTACATTAATGGGCGTGGCAAAATGGCTCAACAGCGCCCCCCGGAAAACTTTGTGCCTCAAGCCCCACGATACGGTTTGACGTACATGCACGAAAATCGCTACACACCTGTATCATGGCACAACTTCAAGAAAAGTCTCTTGGAGCCATGGCCGAAACCGAACAGGAAGTCGGCCATTTTGAATTAATTGTGTAATTTTGGCGCAATTTATGCCATTCCTTCGGCAATTAATACGGCCCGAACCGTAATGTGCACCCAGGTGTGTTATACATCAAAATGTGCGTCTCCATCGTGCGACTACACGCATTACTTTTCTCTTTCAAAAGTGTTACCGTGGCGACGCTAGACGCCAACAAGCGCACCCCCCCTTCATGTGATTGGTCCATATTTGATAGTTCTCCAAAAGTAATCAAATTTTGCATGCAAGTCAGACTTGGCGATACATTTGATATTTCATGGTTTGCATTAATGGGCGTGGCCTAACGGCTCAACAGCGCCCCCTAGAATACTTTTATCTGCCATAACTTTTGAATGGTTTGACATAGGAAGTTGTGGGTGGTGTCATGGGACTCAGTAATGAGTCCTTAAGCTTCGTTGGCCTTAATTAGCCCCGCCCCTTCTTCTGATTGGTTGTCCCTTTTTTCTGCTATAACTTTTTAATGGTTTGACTCCCGCTTCCTGATTCAAACGTCTGCCGGCCCCGCCCCCCGACCAATCAGTGGCGAGTAGGGTGATGACGGCCCCGCCCCCCGACCAATCAGTGGCGAGTAGGGTGATGACGGCCCCGCCCCCCGACCAATCAGCTGTTGTAATGTGGTGACGTTAGAAATAGTCCCGTGCTCAGCCCGGTTAGAACCGCGGTAGAATGGTTACAGAAAAAGTAATAATAAAATAGTAGTGTTTTACTAATATTTATACCGTACAAATATTTAAAAAATTAGGAAAAAAAGGTTCCAGTCATTATATCGCTATCTTGGTCTCTCCTAAGCCAGTAAGTCAATGTGAGGTATCAGCTGAGATATAGCTCAACCAGATCATTGCGATCTTTGGTGCCGGTGGTTGGGAGTTCGAGCCTGGCAGGATGCTGATATTTTTGTAAGCAAATTTTGTGTTTTTTTTACATCAAGATGTGCGTCTCTTTCCTGCGACGACGCACATTACTTTTCTCTTTCAAAAGTGTTACCGTGGCGACGCTAGACGTGAAAAAGCGCTCGTCCCCTTCATCTGATTGGTCCATATTTGATAGTTCTCCAAAAGTCACCAAATTTTGCATGCAAGCCAGGCCTGGTGATACATTTGATATTTAATGGTTTGCATTAATGGGCGTGGCCTAACGGCTCAACAGCGCCCCCTAGAATACTTTTCTCTGCCATAACTTTTGAATGGTTTGACATAGGAAGTTGTGGGTGGTGTCATGGGACTCTGTAATGAGTCCTTGACCTTCATTGGCCTGAATTAGCCCCGCCCCTTCCTCTGATTGGTTGTTCCTTTTTTCTGCTATAACTTTTGAATGGGTTGACATAGAGAGTCGTGGGTGGTGTCATTTCTGATATGCTTATGGGGGGCGGTGGACGTGAGTGCGAGGGCCCGTTCATCGCTGCTTGCAGCTTTAATTATTATTATTATTTTTCTGACGAAAGGAAGGCCTTTTTGCCCCCCTAAACATGCCCAAAAAGTCACCAAATTTTGCACGCAAGTCAGGCCTGGCGAAAAATTTGATATTTTATGGTTCGCATTAATGGGCGTGGCAAAATGGCTCAACAGCGCCCCCTTGAAAACTTTGTGCCTCAAGCCCCACGATACGGTTTGACGTACATGCACAAAATTCGGTACACACCTGTATCATGGCGCAACTTAAAGAAAAGTCTCTTGGTGCCGTGGCCGAAACCGAACAGGAAGTCTGCCATTTTGAATTAATCGTGTCATTTTGGCGAAATTTATGCCATTCCTTCGGCAGTTAATACGGCCCGAACCGTAACGTGCCCCCAAGTGTGTTATACATCAAAATGTGCGTCTCCATCCTCCGACACCACGCATTACTTTTCTCTTTCAAAAGCGTTACCGTGACGACGCTAGACACCAAAAAGCGCGCCCACCCTTCATCTGATTGGTTCTGACAGAAAAAACTTTGCGCCTCAAGCCCCATAATACGGTTTGACGTACATGAACGAAAATCGGTACACACCTGTATCATGTCGCAACTAAAAGAAAAGTCTCTTGGCGCCATGGCCGAAACCGAACAGGAAGTCGGCCATTTTGAACAATCTGAATTAATTGCGTAATTTTGGAGCAATATATGCCATTCCTTCGAGAATTAATACGGCCCGAACCGTAACGTGCACCCAGATGTGTTATACATCAAAATGTGTGTCTTCATCCTGCGACTACACGCATTACTTTTCTCTTTCAAAAGTGTTACCGTGGCGACGCTAGACGCCATAAGGCGCGCCCCCCTTCATCTGATTGGTCCATATTTGATAGTTCCCCAAAAGTCACCAAATTTGGCACGCAAGCCAGGCCTGGCGATAAATTTGATATTTCATGGTTTGCATTAATGGGCGTGGCAAAACGGCTCAACAGCGCCCCCCGGAAAACTTTGTGCCTCAAGCCCAACAATACAGTTCGACGTACATGCACGAAAATCGCTACACATCTGTATCATGTCACAACTTAAAGAAAAGTCTCTTGGAGCCATGGCCGAAACCGAACAGGAAGTCGGCCATTTTGAAATCTGATTGGTCCATATTTGATAGTTCTCCAAAAGTCACCAAATTTTGCATGCAAGACAGACTTGGCGATAAATTTGATATTTCATGGTTTGCATTAATGGGCGTTGCCTAACGGCTCAACAGCGCCCCCTAGAATACTTTTATCTGCCATAACTTTTGAATGGTTTGACATAGGAAGTTGTGGGTGGTGTCATGGGACTCTGTAATGAGTCCTTAAGCTTCGTTGGCCTTAATTAGCCCCGCCCCTTCTTCTGATTGGTTGTCCCGATTTTCTGCTATAACTTTGGAATGGTTTGACATAGAGAGTCGTGGGTGGTGTCATCAGATTATTTATGGAGCCCTTGGCCTTCATTGGCCTGAATTAGCCCCGCCTCTTCTTCTGATTGGTTGTCCCTTTTTTCTGCTATAACTTTTGAATGGTTTGACATAGGAAGTCGTGGGTGGTGTCATTTCTGATATGCTTATGGGGGGCGGTGGCCGTGAGTGCGAGGGCCCGTTCATTGCTGCTTGCAGCTTTAATTATTATTATTATTATTTTTCTGACGAAAGGAAGGCCTTTTTGCCCCCCTAAACGTGCCCAAAAAGTCACCAAATTTTGCATGCAAGCCAGGCCTGGCGAAAAATTTTATATTTAATGGTTTGCATTAATGGGCGTGGCAAAATGGCTCAACAGCGCCCCCTTGAAAACTTTGTGCCTCAAGCCTCACGATACGTTTTGACGTACATGCACGAAAATCGGTACACACCTGTATCATGGCGCAACTTAAAGAAAAGTCTCTTGGTGCCATGCCCGAAACCGAACAAGATGTCGGCCATTTTGAATTAATCGTGTCATTTTGGCGAAATTTATGCCATTCCTTCGGCAGTTAATACGGCCCGAACCGTAACGTGCACCCAGGTGTGTTATACATCAAAATGTGCGTCTCCATCCTGCGACACCACGCATTACTTTTCTCTTTCAAAAGCGTTATCGTGGCGATGCTAGACGCCAAAAAGCGCGCCCACCCTTCATCTGATTGGTTCTGACAGAAAAAACTTTGCGCCTCAAGCCCCACAATACGGTTTGACGTACATGAACGAAAATCGGTACACTCCTGTATCATGTCGCAACTAAAAGAAAAGTCTCTTGGCGCCATGGCCGAAACCGAACAGGAAGTCGGCCATTTTGGACATTCTGAATTAATCGCGTAATTTTGGAGCAATTTATGCCATTCATTTGAGAATTAATACGGCCCGAACCGTAATGGGCACCCAGGTGTGTTATACATCAAAATGTGCGTCTACATCCTGCAACACCACGCATTACTTTTCTCTTTCAAAAGTGTTACCGTGGCGACGCTAGATGCCAAAAGGCGCGCCCCCCCTTCATGTGATTGGTCCATATTTGATAGTTCTCCAAAAGTCACCAAATTTTGCATGCAAGCCAGACTTGGCGATAAAGTTGATATTTCATGGTTTGCATTAATGGGCGTGGCCTAACGGCTCAACAGCGCCCCCTAGAATACTTTTATCTGCCATAACTTTTGAATGGTTTGACATAGGAAGTTGTGGGTGGTGTCATGGGACTCTGTAATGAGTCCTTAAGCTTCGTTGAATGCTAACTTTTGAATGGTTTGACATAGAGAGTCGTGGGTGGTGTCATTTCTGATATGCTTATGGGGGGCGGTGGACGTGAGTGCGAGGGCCCGTTCATCGCTGCTTGCAGCTTTAATTAGGGCCCGAGCACCTTCAGTGCGAAGGCCCTATTGTATTTGCAGGAATTTTTCTTCTTATTATTATTTTTCTTCTGACAAAGTGATGGCCTTTTTGCCCCCCTTAACATGCCCAAAAAGTCACCAAATTTTGCACCCAAGTCAGGCCTGGCGAAAAATTTGATATTTAATGGTTTGCATTAATGGGCGTGGCAAAATGGCTCAACAGCGCCCCCTTGAAAACTTTGTGCCTCAAGCCCCACGATACGGTTTGACGTACATGCACGAAAATCGGTACACACCTGTATCATGGCGCAACTTAAAGAAAAGTCTCTGGGCGTCATGTCGAGAAACCGAACAGGAAGTCGGCCATTTTGAATTAATCGTGTCATTTTGGCGAAATTTATGCCTTCCTTCGGCAGTTAATTCAGCCCGAACCGTAACGTTCCCCCAAGTGTGTTATACATCAAAATGTGCGTCTCCATCCTCCGACCCCACGCATTACTTTTCTCTTTCAAAAGCGTTACCGTGGCGACGCTAGACGCCAAAAAGCGTGCCCACCCTTCATCTGATTGGTCCAGACTGAAAAAACTTTGCGCCTCAAGCCCCATAATACGCTTTGACGTACATGAACGAAAATCGGTACACACCTGTATCATGTCGCAACTAAAAGAAAAGTCTCTTGGCGCCATGGCCGAAACCGAACAGGAAGTCGGCCATTTTGAACATTCTGCATTAATCGCATAATTTTGGAGCAATATATGCCATTCCTTCGAGAATTAATTCAGCCCGAACCGTATCGTGAACCCAGATGTGTTATACATCAAAATGTGCGTCTCCACCCTGCGACTACACGCATTACTTTTCTCTTTCAAAAGTGTTACCGTGGCGATGCTAGACGCCAACAAGCGCACCCCCCCTTCATCTGATTGGTCCATATTTGATAGTTCCCCAAAAGGCACCAAATTTTGCACCCAAGCCAGGCCTGGCAAAAAATTTGGTATTTAATGGTTTGCATTAATGGGCATGGCAAAATGGCTCAACAGCGCCCCCTTGAAAACTTTGTGCCTCAAGCCCCACAATACGGTTAGACGTACATGCACGAAAATCGGTACACACCTGTATCATGGCGCAACTTAAACAAAAGTCTCTTGGGGTCATGCCCGAAACCGAACAGGATGTTGGCCATTTTGAATTAATCGTGTCATTTTGGCGAAATTTATGCCATTCCTTCGGCAGTTAATTCAGCCCGAACCGTAACGTGTCCCCAAGTGTGTTATACATGAAAATGTGCGTCTCCATCCTGCGACTACGCGCATTACTTTTCTCTTTCAAAAGTGTTACCGTGGCGACGCTAGACACCAAAAGGCGCGCCCCCCTTCATCTGATTGGTCAATATTTGATAGTTCTCCAAAAGTCACCAAATTTTGCATGCAAGCCAGGCCTGGCGATAAATTTGATATTTCATGGCTTGCATTAATGGGCGTGGCCTAACGGCTCAACAGCACCCCCTAGAATACTTTTCTCTGCCATAACTTTTGAATGGTTTGACATAGAGAGTCGTGGGTGATGTCATGGGACTCTGTAATGAGTCCTCAAGCTTCGTTGGCCTTAATTAGCCCCGCCCCTTCTTCTGATTGGTTGTCCCGATTTTCTGCTATAACTTTGGAATGGTTTGACATAGAGAGTCGTGGGTGGTGTCATCAGATTCTGTATGGACTCCTTGACCTTCATTGGCCTGAATTAGCCCCGCCCCTTCTTCTGATTAGTTGTCCCTTTTTTCTGCTATAACTTTTCAATGGTTTGACATAGGAAGTCGTGGGTGGTGTCATTTCTGATATGCTTATGGGGGGCGGTGGCCGTGAGTGCGAGGGCCCGTTCATCGCTGCTTGCAGCTTTAATTAGGGCCCGAGCACTTGCAGTGCGAAGGCCCTATTGTATTTGCAGGAATTTTTATTATTATTATTAGGGCCCGAGCACCTTCAGTGCGAAGGCCCTATTGTATCTGTAGGAATTCTTCGCGTTATTATTATTATTATTATTATTATTTTTCTGACGAAAGGAGGGCCTTTTTGCCCCCCTAAACGTGCCCAAAAAGTCACCAAATTTTGCACCCTAGTCAGGCCTGGCGAAAAATTTGATATTTAATGGTTTGCATTAATGGGCGTGGCAAAATGGCTCAACAGCGCCCCCTTGAAAACTTTGTGCCTCAAGCCCCACGATACGGTTTGACGTACATGCACGAAAATCGGTACACACCTGTATCATGGCGCAACTGAAAGAAAAGTCTCTTGGCGTCATGCCCGAAACCGAACAGGAAGTCGGCCATTTTGAATTAGTCGTGTCATTTTGGCGAAATTTATGCCATTCCTTCGAAAGTTAATTCAGCCCGAACCGTAACGTGCCCCCAAGTGTGTTATACATCAAAATGTGCGTCTCCATCCTGCGACAACACGCATTACTTTTCTCTTTCAAAAGCGTTACCGTGGCGGCGCTAGACGCCAAAAAGCGCGCCCACCCTTCATCTGATTGGTTCGACAGAAAAAACTTTGTGCCTCAAGCCCCATAATACGGTTTGACGTACATGAATGAAAATCGGTACACTCCTGTATTATGTCGCAACTAAAAGAAAAGTCTCTTGGCGCCATGGCCGAAACCGAACAGGAAGTCGGCCATTTTGAACATTCTGAATTAATTGCGTAATTTTGGAGCAATATATGCCATTCCTTCGAGAGTTAATTCAGCCCGAACCGTATCGTGAACCCAGATGTGTTATACATCAAAATGTGCGTCTCCATCCTGCGACTACACGCATTACTTTTCTCTTTGAAAAGTGTTACCGTGGCGACGCTAGACACCAACAAGCGCACCCCCCCTTCATCTGATTGGTCCATATTTGATAGTTCCCCAAAAGGCACCAAATTTGGCACGCAAGCCAGGCCTGGAGATAAATTTGATATTTCATGGTTTGCATTAATGGGCGTGGCAAAATGGCTCAACAGCGCCCCCCGGAAAACTTTGTGCCTCAAGCCCCACAATACGGTTTGACGTACATGCACGAGAATCGCTACACACCTCATCATGGCACAACTTAAAGAAAAGTCTCTTGGAGCCATGGCCGAAACCGAACAGGATGTCGGCCATTTTGAATAAATTGTGTAATTTTGGCGAAATTTATGCCATTCCTTCGGCAGTTAATTCAGCCCGAACCGTAACGTGCACCCAGGTGTGTTATACATCAAAATGTGCATCTACATCCTGCGACACCACGCATTACTTTTCTCTTTCAAAAGTGTTACCGTGGCGACGCTAGACGCCAAAAGGCGCGCCCCCCCCTTCATGTGATTGGTCCATATTTGATAGTTCTCCAAAAGTCACCAAATTTTGCATGCAAGACAGACTTGGCGATAAATTTGATATTTCTTGGTTTGCATTAATGGGCGTGGCCTAACGGCTCAACAGCCCCCCCTAGAATACTTTTATCTGCCATAACTTTTGAATGGTTTGACATAGGAAGTCGTGGGTGGTGTCATGGGATTCTGTAATGAGTCCTTAAGCTTAGTTGGCCTTAATTAGCCCCGCCCCTTCTTCTGATTGGTTGTCCCGATTTTCTGCTATAACTTTTGAATGGTTTGACATAGAGAGTCGTGGGTGGTGTCATCAGATTCTTTATGGAGTCCTTGAACTTCATTGGCCTGAATTAGCCCCGCCCCTTCTTCTGATTGGTTGTCCTTTTTTTATAATAAAATTGCCGCGAGCCGCCAGTCGCTCTCGCGCTGACTCCCGCTTCCTGATTCAAACGTCTGCCGGCCCCGCCCCCTGACCAATCAGTGGCGAGTAGGGTGATGGCGGCCCCGCCCCCCGACCAATCAGTGGCGAGTAGGGTGATGACGGCCCCGCCCCCCGACCAATCAGTGGCGAGTAGGGTGATGACGGCCCCGCCCCCCGACCAATCAGCTCCCTGTAATGTGGTGACTTCAGAAATATTCCCGGCTCAGCCCGGTTACAACCTTGGCAGAATGGTTACAAAAAAAGTAATAATTTAAATAGTAGGGTTTTACTAATATTTATAACTTACAAATATTTAAAAAATTAGGAAAAAAAAGTTCCAGACATTTTATCGCTATGTTGGTCTGTCCTAACCCAGTAGGTCAAATAAAAGGAATAGCTGAGACTTAGCTCAGCCAGATTATTGCGGTCTTTGCTGCCAGAGGTCGAGAGTTCAAGCCTGGCTTGATATGCCAAAATTTTTGTCAGCAATTTTTGTGTTTTTTTTACATCAAAATGTTCGTCTCTGTCCTGTGACGACGCACATTACTTTTCTCTTTCCCCTTCTTCTGATTGGTTGTCCCGATTTTCTGCCATAACTTTTGAATTTGAGTGGAGTTTGCGCGCGCAGCTCCCGCGGGGGGAGGGGCTGATGTTCAGCGCGGCCGCCATCTTGGTCGAGGCGCCGCATTGACTGCCTGAGAACGTCGGGCGTGGCCGCCATCTTGGATCGGTATCGCTTTAACTCTAAAGCGTTCACTTCTATTGTGGAAGGAGGTGTCTGCATAAGTAAAATAACTATAACTCACTTGATTTTCAACCGATTTTCACGCGGTTTGCTTTGTTACAAACGGCAGACATGTAGCTATGATACAGGATGCTTGATGTACGTTAAATATGCAAGCTTTCATGCTAAAATACGTTCTGCAGGTAGTCACACTTCAGGTATACACACACACACACACACACACACACACACACACACACACACACACACACACACACACACTATATATATATATATATATATATATATATATATATATATATATATATATATATATATATATATATATATATATATATATACACACACACACACACACACAATATACACAATACAAAATACAGTATAGCATATTAATGAATGTATTAATATATTTGAATAACAGACATAACAAGCTTAAAAACAAAAAACATAACGGATGACAGCATACAATTGTCATAATGGAGAAAAAAAAGAAACATTTGGAAGGAGTGTGTGTGTGAGGAATTGTATATTAGTGTTATAAATTGAAATTATATAATAATGCAATCGCTATGATATATCATTTTACAATATAATACAGTCAAAAATATATGAAATGAAGCAACATACAATGCAATAATACAATATGCTATATTACTGGGTACGCTAATATGAAATAACAACATGTAATATAATATGGTATAATAGATTAATATAATATCATACATTCTGGACCATGAGATACAGCTGTACTGTATGATGGTCGTTCATTTGAGTGATCTGATTTTTTTTTTCATGGTTTGCATTAATGGGCGTGTCCTCACGGCTCAACAGCGCCCCCTAGAATACTTTTTTCTGCCATAACTTTTGAAAGGTTTGACATAGAGAGTCGTGGGTGGTGTCATGGGACTCGGCATTGAGTCCTTGACCATAATTGGTGACAATTAGCCCAGTCCCTTTTTCTGATTGGTTGTCCCTATTTTCTGCTATAACTTTTGAATGTTTTGACATAGAGAGTCGTGGGTGGTGTCATGGGACTCTGTAATGAGTCCTTGATCTTCTTTGCCCTGAATTAGCCCCGCCCCTTCTTCTGACTGGTCGTCCCTTTTTTCTGCTATAACTTTTGAAGGGTTTGACATAGGAAGTCGTGGGTGGTGTCATTTCTGATATGCTTATGGGGGGCGGTTGACGTGAGTGCGAGGGCCCGTTCATTGCTGCTTGCAGCTTTAATTATTATTATTATTATTATTTTCCTGACAAAGTGAAGGCCTTTTTGCCCCCCTTAACATGCCCAAAAAGTCACCAAATTTTGCATGCAAGCCAGGCCTGGCGAAAAATTTGATATTTAATGGTTTGCATTAATGGGCGTGGCAAAATGGCTCAACAGCGCCCCCTTGAAAACTTTGTGCCTCAAGCCCCACGATACGGTTTGACGTACATGCACGAAAGTCGGTACACACCTGTATCATGGGACAACTTAAAGAAAAGTCTCTTGGCGTCATGCCCGAAACCGAACAGGAAGTCGGCCATTTTGAATTAGTCGCGTCATTTTGGCGAAATTTATGCCATTCCTTCGAAAGTTAATTCAGCCCGAACCGTAACGTGCACCCAGGTGTGTTATACATCAAAATGTGCGTCTCCCTCCTGCGACCACCCGCATTACTTTTCTCTTTCAAAAGCGTTACCGTGGCGACGCTAGACGCCAAAAAGCGCGCCCACCCTTCATCTGGTTGGTTCAGACAGAAAAAACTTTGCGCCTCAAGCCCCATAATACGGTTTGACGTACATGAACGAAAGTTGGCACACTCCTGTATCATGTCGCAACTAAAAGAAAAGTCTCTTGGCGCCATGGCCGAAACCGAACAGGAAGTCGGCCATTATGAACATTCTGAATTAATTGCGTAATTTTGGAGCAATATATGCCATTCCTTCGAGAGTTAATTCAGCTCGAACCGTATCGTGAACCCAGATGTGTTATACATCAAAATGTGCGTCTCCATCCTGCGACTACACGCATTACTTTTCTCTTTCCAAAGTGTTACCGTGGCGACGCTAGACGCCAACAAGCGCACCCCCCCTTCATCTGATTGGTCCATATTTGATAGTTCCCCAAAAGGCACCAAATTTTGCACCCAAGCCAGGCCTGGTGAAAAATTTGGTATTTAATGGTTTGCATTAATGGGCGTGGAAAAATGGCTCAACAGCGCCCCCTTGAAAACTTTGTGCCTCAAGCCCCACAATATGGTTTGACGTACATGCACGAAAATCGGTACACACCTGTATCATGTCGCAACTTAAAGAAAAGTCTCTTGGAGCCATGGCCGAAACCGAACAGGAAGTCAGCCATTTTGAATTAATTGTGTAATTTTGGCACAATTTATGCCATTCCTTCGGCAGTTAATTCAGCCCGAACCGTAACGTGCACCCAGGTGTGTTATACACCAAAATGTGCGTCTCCATCGTGCGACACCACGCATTACTTTTCTCTTTCAAAAGTGTTACCGTGGCGACGCTAGACGCGAAAAAGCGCACCCACCCTTCATCTGATTGGTCCATATTTGATAGTTCTCCAAAAGTCACCAAAATTTGCATGCAAGCCAGGCCTGGCGATAAA